>NW_027499572.1:0-115611 GCF_021521415.1 Bidens hawaiensis | reverse complement strand
GACCCGGGGTGAGGAGGCCCATGTTGCATGTTTATGTTCCGGCGGGTCAAATATATTACTTGAGTCCTTGACTTCGTGTCTCGTGACTTGGGGTGATGAGGCCCGCCGTCCTGCTAAACCGTGATTAGGTCAAATATATTACTTGGGGAAGACCCGGGGTGAGGAGGCTCATGATACGTGATTTTGTTTTGTTAAACCGTGTCCGAGTCAAATATATTACTTGGGGAAGACTCGGGGTGAGGAGGCTCGTGTTACGTGATTTTGTTTTATTAAACCGCGACCGGGTCAAATATATTACTCGAGGAAGACTCGGGATGGGGAGGCCCGTGTTGCGTGTTTGACCAAGGAAAATTTATTAATTTAATGGTTTATGGACGTCACTTACAAAGACATGAACTCACTCAGCTTAAGCTGACTTTGTGTGTATGTTAGATTGATTTTCATGTTGAGAAGTATGGAACTACCGCTTGGACGTGCTCGAGACTACTCGGAAGGTTGAAAGCATATCTAGTCGGAGAATTATTAATGCAACTGTTTTCTTTTCATTTATTATTGCACGTATTTAAATTTTAGATTTTCGGACATATTTCCTGGTTTTGGGATTTGGTACTTATTTATTTTTCCGCTGCATGTCACTCTTGCCAGTTTTAATAAATCGAGATCGTTTTGCTTTTTATTTTTGAGACTTTTGGATATGATGACCAACTGTAGTACTCTAGGGATTCGGGGTCTTACAACTAGAAGCTTTTACATTTGAATTTATAAGTTTGGTACTTGAACTTTCATCAACTTTTATTAATTTATATAATGGTTGCATATTTTACCGTTATTCAAAACTAACTACCCCATGACTCTTTAAAAGACCATAACATTTTCACACGTTAATATTTTTTTAAACAAATTACATTATAAAAAAGATCATTTTATTCTCTTTAATTTAAGTATGATATTGCTATACTTCTGTAATTTTAAAAAATTAGTATACTACATGATTACCTGTTAGGATTGGCAACAAGTCGAATCAGACGAGCTCGAGTCATGTGTAACACCAAATTAGGGTCGTTCATGTCGGTACAGTTTTTAGTTGAAAGGGGTCAGGTCAGAACATGTTTCAGATTAAAACGGTGCCGAGTCAGAAAGAGTTTCAGATCAAAAGAGGTTGGTTTAAAAAATTATATATTTGAAATTACTGTATATTTCAGCTTTGTTTCTTGATTTTCGCCACCGGTTACACGCTTACTGGCTTTGCAGGAATCACATGTCTGCATTAGGGTTTTGTGTGCACTATTATCAAGTGAATCACGTACCGATACTATTACATGGTTGATGTCAGGTTGCGTGTGCACTCCGGTGCACCGCACGGGCACCCAACTAGTTTTATTAAAAGCTCTAGATACTCTGCCAAACACCTAAATATATCTAAAAAGCTGCAGCTAACAGCTACCAGCTACAACTAACAGCTACCAGCCATCAGCTAGTTTTGCCAAACATACCCAAAGTGTAGATAGTCAAGTTTACTATCATTTTACATTTTTAGAAAATCTCAATTTTAAGATTTTAACAAACAAATATATCTTTTCAACTTAAATTTGTTTTATCCTATCAAAAATGCATTAAAAATGGCTCACAAAAAAATTTATGTGACTATTTTGTCTTATTTTTATAGAAAATTGCATAAATATATTTTCCTTTCTCTTTGAAGTTCATTAAATTGGATTGTTTGCGCATATTTTTAAGGTTAGAACGAGATAAGACACAAGGTAAAAAATGAGATTACCAGGGGAAATAGATAGTGATGATAACCAGTGGCAGACCCAAGATTTTTGCCACCGAGGTCCCAATTTTTTCGGTTTATAAAATTTTCGGGTCAGTCGTTATTCGGGTCGGGTCGAGGCGAGGAAATAAAACATGGTAATATGGTGTCATTGGAAATGAGTAAGTAGAAAGAATATAGATAGAGCATATACTTTTAATTCATTTTTATTCGTACCCGAAAAACATAAACGTAAGCTATATATATATATATATATATATATATATATATATATATAATTTTACATGCATAACCAAAACATGAAAAACTAACTCTAAAACAAATAAATGATTAATTATAATATTTAAAATAATATGCAAAAACCACATTGCGATTATATATGTTGCATGGTGATAGTGGCTATAAGGGAGAAACTAATGAAAGACACAAATACCCTAACTAAATAACTAATATTGACTAGGATATGAAAAAAAAAAAAACCAACAAAAATAAAGCATTGTAAGAGTTGAACCTGCAACCTCTCAAAGATAAAACAAGTGATTTTCCACCAGACCAATTCAACCTTAATGATATGGGTTTCAAGTATAAATTTTTATGGGGTCCTTACAAAATTTAATATATCGCCTCTAAGTAATTTTTAAAAAACATTGGTGTCCCGGGACCCCGGTCGGACCTACGTGGGTCCACCCCTTATGATAACACTGAGTTTGTTCCGACCTCCAATTCGGCTAGACTCTATTCATGCAACACAACATCACCCCGTAATTAGCCTTTTCATCTTCACATGGTTGTGCCTCACCAAACCATCAGAAATTACAATTCTTTTGAAGAATGATGAAGACAATAATGATATTGATTCAACTCAATTCATGTGGTTACTGATAAACACTTACGGCTTGTTTGTTTAGCTCTTAATGAAATCATCTGTAAGACCCCGAAACCCGGGAGTCCTACAGTTGGTCATCATACCCAAAATTTACAAACATTTAAAAACTAAAGCAATTCGTTTTATTAAAACCAGTTCAAAGTAATAAACAACGGAAATTAATAAGTATCAAAAAACCCCAAAACCGGGTACATGTGCCCAAAATCAAATATAAAATAAAACGTTCGTTTTAATTGAAAGTCCTCGACTAGGAATGCCTTTAGCCGTCCGAGTAGTCTCCAGCACGTTCAAGCAATAATCCCTAGTCCTTAACCAGAAAATCTAACCAACATACACACAAAGTCAGCTTGAGCTGAGTGAGTTCACGTTTTTTTAAACAACATTTATAAATCGATTTAAATTGCATAAGTACCAAAAATCTTGAGAAAAATCATAATTAAATAAATATATAATTTTTTTCTTTGAAATATTTTTGCTAACACGGGCCTCCTTACCACGAGTCATAACTCGAGTAATATATTTGACCCGGTAGCTGAAAACGGTTTGTAATACGGGCCTCCTCACCACGAGTCGTAATCCGGGTAATATATTTGACTCGATTACAGAAAAATTCACGCAATACGGGCCTCCTCACCACGGGATTTAAGAACTCGTGTAATATATTTGACCCGATTGCGGATTTAGCAAGAGACGGGCCTCCTCACCACGAATCACAAGTCAGGAAGTCAAGGATCCGAGTAATATATTTGACCCATCCAAATCATGAATATGCACCACGGGCCTCCTCACCACGGGATTTATGAACCCGAGTAATATATTTGACCCGGTCACAATCCATACAAGCACACACATCAATAGGCACGCTTACACATAAGTTCATCACGCACACGCATCAATAGGCATATGTACATATAACTTAATCACGATGAACTGTTAATATCAACAAGTGTAGGGCATAGGGTAATATGTATAAGGCATCTCAACACACAAACTATCACAAGTAAGCCTACACGCAATCACTTAAACAGTAATCTTAGTCTCAAGGAACAAGTTAATATCAACAATCGTAGGCTATAAGGTAATATATATATAAGTCCGTCGAAAATATGAACTAAAGTAAGTAGGTATACTTGTATTCAATTAATACCAGGCCTAATAACATCCTGGAGCCTAGACCATAAACAATATATATACCCATTAAGGGATTTATGACCAAAACGAGTCCAAAATATCCTAAGACATAGAATATAATCCACACCTAGTTCTATAAATGTAAAAATAATAATAAGGCTCTGAAATGCCATGCAAATAGTTTTAACGAGTAATATTGGAAATAGAGTGTGTATGCTAGCCCAAAACGTAAAAAGAGTTAAAAGGGGCATCATGAACTCACCTAACACGAGTCACGTAAATACCAACGAGCTAGAGAACCTCTAAGCAAATCCAGAAATCACAAACCTGTCGGATTGCACACAACGATTACTAACTAAACCGCACCGACTCGCTAACCCTACGAGGCGTTTGATATAATGCTAAATATATATAAATCCCTTGTATATTTTAATTAATATTTTATTAGTTTTTGTTTGGTTTATTAGAATTTGTATATTACTAACATATTTGAATCACGGTTTCAGAGGTTTGTCGTGGTTAAAAAGAGCGAAAAATGAGCTAAAACATTGAACCGGAGCATCAGAATTGAACCGGACTGCATCAGGAAACGAACCGGACCAGACCAGTCCCCTCTCCCATTTCTTCGGAGCGCCGCGCGGTGGGGAGGCCAATGCCCACCATGCGGCGTGGTGGGCAACCTTCCAGAAGTTTCTACGAAATTTGGGTTTGGGCCTTGATTGAAATTTCCTATTTAAAGACCCCTAAACTCAACCTTAAACATAACCTGAATACCCTGGTTGTTTTGGACGAATTTGGGAGCTCAAGAGAGGATATTTTAGAGGGTTTGAAGGCTACGAATCAGCCGCCGAAGTGCTTATTATTCAAGGACGAAGACTTCGGGTTTTATCGCCTTTAATCTTCCGTTCTTATTTATTTTCGCCATTAATTCCTTTATTATTGTTTTGTTTTATTTTATGATGTTAGGCTAAACATTATAGACTGCCTAGGCTTATGATAAACCTACTTTGGCGTTGTGTTTTGATTTGGGATTTATTTATCGTTATGGTTTTATGATTTAGTAAAAGGTTTGATTATATTAAATTGATGTGTATGGATATTTAGGATTGCCTGATTAATTGTTATTATTCCATAGTTGCCTTGATTATTGTTTGTCATTATGATAGGCTGCTATTAGGTCATTTTGTGTTTTTGACTATTTTATGATTGATTCGCGATTAGATCATAGGAATAATAATTATTAATTAGCTAAACCTAAGTGTACTACTAACCTAAATCTGTAAAGTGCTAGGTTATTGATAGATCTTTATTATTTGATCTTGCTAGATTTAGTTCTTCGTAAGGAGTCCGTCTAGGTTTGATTATTTAATTATTGTCTATTGAATCAATTAAATATATTAAACTGCCTTTGATTTCCACGCTGTAAGGTAGGATTTCGTATAAAGGAACTAAGATATAAATAATTAGGTGACCGTAAGGAAACTGGATTTTTAATACTGGTGTGCGATAAAACTTATTAGAAACCCATAGGTGTCTCTTGAGAAGGGTCAGGGGTCCTGTTCGGGTTTTCTCTTAGGTGTCTATTTTACGATCCCAGTCCATAACTAAATATTTTCCCAATTAATTAACAACTGAAATTTAGGGGATTCTAGCCTAGGTAGTTATCTCATCATCATCTGAATTAAGTCCAAGTTCTAAAGTTTAGTATTCTTTAGTTTTCTTAATTAGTTTAAATTAGTTTATTAGTAAACCCCCCCCCCCCCTAAACAAATAATAAATAAATAGTCGTGTCTGTAGTTAAGTCTAATTTAGCTAGTTTACGTAATTAAAAGAGTCTTGTGGGTTCGATATCCGGACTTACTTAGCTGTACTAGAGTCGACCGGTTCACTTGCCGGTTAGTAGTTAGTTAACTTTAAGAATCTAGAATTTATTACTTAGTGTCTAGATTAGCGTGTTTTTATATAACTGCTTTTTATCACATCAGCGTTCTAACACGATTTGATTGACCTAAGGCCTCAACCATACAAGTTTCAATTACATCAGCCCCCGAGGCCTCATATTTACCAAAACCACCCTTAGTTAATTCCGGGGACAAAGAATTTCCAAATTACACCCGAAAGTTGTTGATTGTATCGAATACGAGCGTTAACGAGTTGTTAATGTACTTAGCAACCAACTCGGCCCCGTGTGGACCAAACTTAGTATAATTACAGCCAACAAGTCCACACGACACCTCATGAGTTAAAAGGGTTGGCAATCGCATGTACAACGCACAAACTACCAATTAAACGCGAATTTGCGTTGTATCTACCCGTTTGAGAAACTGACAACCAATTCAGCCCCATTAACATAAAAATAAAGTTTTTCATAGCTCGTATATCATACCGAGGCTATACAATCTGAATTGGTTGTTAATCCTCTCAAACAACGCGCTAAATGCAACAATCAACAAACTAGACAACCGAAATCCTAATTTTCAATCTATCGAGAGACTAACCAAACGAGCTTCATTGCTCACGATACTAAAGTATGATACATATGAGATAACTAGAAAGATGACGGAGCAAAAACTTCAATTGATACAGCCCCGAAAGAACTTTAATTGGACAGCCAACGGTTAAGCCTAAAACAAAAGAATCGATCAATAACGAGTCTAATACGCAGATTTTAGCATGCAAAGATGTATTTTATTACATAGGAAAATCATAGAAATAAATTATGAACTTTTTACAAGAGTTTCATAAATGTCTTAGGTTTCTAAAAATATTTTTTTATATTTTTCCATTTTAAAAAAAACCATAAAAATTCCTTCAACACAGAAAGGTACGTGCAGCTATTTCAGTGCGTAACAAAAGGGTTTTATTTGTTTAAAAATCAATACCAAACAAATTAAACGATTCCAACTGGGTTGGAATCCTAACTCAAAATGTGAAGTTCCAGAAATGGAATCAACCAATTTATACTTTTCAAAAAAAGGTTATGATGTCGGGAAAACAGACCAGAATTTGACTCCCTGCATCAGCTTTGACACATATTTTTATAAAATCATAAAAATCATTCAACTCTCGTCCAAAAATTACAAATTATACCTTTCTGGAAACTAGACTCAAATTAGAACATTATGGAAACAAGAATCGATCAAAAACAATGGATCATCATCGAGTTACAGACCAAACAATAAATGAGTACGAATCTGTTAGCAAACTGTTATCAACAAAACTCAAACCCTAATATGTTTATGACATCTCTAGGGTTCAATAAAGGGTTTAATGGTGAAAAAGACATTCATTGACATAATACTAACCTTGAATTAAAGTTTGGCACCATGGATTGGCTGGAACAATGAAGAAAATTAATGTGGAGATGCAGCCCTAGCTGCCGATCGCAACCAGGGAATGAGGCGGCTAGGCTTTTTAAAATCTTTGAGTAATATACACATTTGGTCCTCCAAATTGCAAAATGAACTATCTTGAGTCACAAGTTGAATAATATAACTTTCAAGAATGACCGAGAGGTCCCTTAAGATGCCAGATCAGGTCTCGGTTAAAAATACAAACTCAACAAGACATAATCCTTTTAACGAAAATTTACGGGCGCTACACCATCAAGATGCATACATCTGAATCGGTAAGATATTGATGTGTTTGGTTCGTTATAACATAACCTCTTAATCGCTCAGTGGCCACTAAACCATTCATCTTCAAATATAGCCGAACCATTAAGAGGACTCATATACCCCTTATACTCTCTTCACCATCTCCCCTCTCAATCATCACCACCGATCTTCATCATCGGTCTTCACTTCCGCACCGTTAACCACCAATGCTGACGGAACCGCCTATCGCCGCCTGACCTGAATGCCACATCTATTTCTCCTCCATCGATTCCATCCTTGTCGCTAACCAGGTACAATTTATATTTCAAATTCTATCGATTTCTATTTCATCCTTAATTGATTCAATAATTGTAGTTGATTCATATTTAATCGAGTTCTGATTTCTATTTAATCTATTTTTATTTAATTCATATTTTTCATTGCTATGATTTCTATTTATTTAATATATTTCTTTGATTTGTTTGTTGTGTTGTTTGTTATAGAAGAGGACTTATGAGAGCATTAACAAAATGTTGGCTCTTGGGTACAAGACTATGCTTGATTCACTCAAGAGTATAAAAGGTAAAATTAAACATTAATTTATAATCTGGTGATGATGAATCTAATGTCACATCCCAATCTAAGGCGGAAATGCCGGTGCGTGATCTGATTGCTCGCAGCTCGAAGATATTATCATGAATATAAATGACAATATCTAATTAATTATTTTATTCAAAGAATACACACATTATCCAATTATAACAAAATATTCCAAATAAATAAATATGATCCAAACAAGCTTAAACAATGATTCTCTTTGTTAAATCCTAAAGTCATGTCTAAGTGTCCAAACTTCAATCTTCAATATATGATAACCTGCATATGCGTAGAAAATAAAAGAGTTTGTCAACAACACATGTTAAGTGAGATGATCACCAGATTTTGACACAACAATAATATATATTAGATAAATGATAAATGTTAAATACGAAAACAAACATATGTGGTAATAACCAATCAAACCTTAACAAACCATATACACAACCAAAGACTTGCTAGTGTGCCAATGAATCGTTGCCAAGCGAATCGGGCATTGATTACGATGACTAAAATTTGTCGGTTTACCTTTGCCAAACGAATCGAGCTCCGGTTACCAAGACGGTCGTATGATCATACTAATGAGAACCCTACACAAGGAAATATGTTAGAACTCTCCGAATGCGATAAAGTAAACAATTAAACAAGTAGCAATTAGCAAATATCATTTAATTGAGATTCACACAGTGATTATGTTTGCGAGTTTGTATGTAATATATGATAGAAAATATGAATAAGTACGCATATGTCCCCAAAACGTTTGAAAACAGTATATAAAAAGGGGAATGATCAAACTCACCTTAGTTTAAAGGCAAGTGAATACAATTAAGAATAAACGAGTTAACGAATAACCGAGTCGTCCACTACGTGTCAAACGATATAAACTATCAGTACCTAAAACTTTGAGATATGATAATATAAGTAAAAACGAACTCGTGCCCACTGGAATCAATCCAAATGGACGTTTAGAACTCAAGTTATGTTATATTTAAGAATTAAGCGAGCTGGTACTGACCAGAATCCGAACAGTGAGTCGGAAGTCAGGTTTTGGTCGTTAGCCTTAAAATTTCATTACGAGAATAAAAGTCTTCTGGACCGAACGTTGAATCCGACCAGAAGTATGAGAAAATGTTAACTCAAACTAGTTGACTATTTTGCCCTTTAACGAGTTTTAAATAATTTGACCAGTCAACACCCTTCAACCATCGAAATTTATTGAAGGTTATTGACTAGAGAATACGTATGAATGATTTATATGTTTACAACTTACCCGAAAAGTGAAAGAATCCACAGAAACGACGAGTCAAAGGTTCATAAATAAGCAAAGTCAACCGGTTATGAACGTATCTTCAACAAAATAGCAAAAACCGAGAAGAATGATGATGGTCAGAATCATGTGATGTCTGAGGTTGTTAGATTAGGGTTTATGGAAGTTTGTGGCAGAAGAATCACGTGTTGTTTATATAGAATAAGCGAAAACAAACCATATTTGGTATACTTACTCGTTTAGGAAACCGAATCGAGTTTTAATGATCAAATCAACTTAATATGCAGACATAATTCAATCTTGTGGAATGGGTAATATATGTGGACAAGTATGTAGGTTATATGAGTTTTCCTGGGGCTTAAACACTTAATTTGGTCCAAAAATAAACGATTTCAGGCCAAAAACGAACTAGGAAAGAAAATCGGTTACACGATCTGTGCATGTTGCCCATAGCACCGCGCGATGGAGGTGGTGGTGGTGGCCACACGGCGCTCCAGCCTTCATATGATGGAATTTCATTTTGTACATGTTTAGTCCCTAAAGTTTGATATTTAGTCATATATTGAACTTCTTATGTAATGAACAAGAAAGGAACATTATCTAAAGTACGAAGGGTAATAAGTGAACATAGGAGAACTCATATACTTATAAATATTTGATTTTGATTAATATTAACGATCCAAAATATTTCCGGTCGGGTTAAACACAAATGAATACGGGTTTAGAAAATCCGAAATGTTACCGTCTCCCCTACTTTAAGGAATTTCGTCCCGAAATTAAGGAAAACCAAAGCATCATCGTTTTGAAAACAATTTAAACTTTTCAGAAAAATATCATAGCATAGAACTTCTAATAACCGAAGCAACGCTTCAAATGACATCCGATAAGGGCACTTATATATAGGATGTACCAGCGGCGTATCCACCATGTCCTTATCATCTCATCGCTCGTACCGTTACCAAGCTACCTTAGGTTCTAAATCATAACATAGAACTTCTAATAACCGAAGCAACGTTGTGTTTTTTTTTCTTTTCAATCTCAAATTTAGTGAATGTAGATTTGAATCATTTGATGAAGATTAAACAGGCGATGATCAGTACTTGCTGTTTTACAGGTTTGGTGCTAATGTCATGGAAATGGCTTCTTCTTAGATAAAAGATATATAACCCTGAGCTTTGTATTATCATTCCTCAAAAGCAAATTCAAAATTATCATGGTAGCAATAACCCTGAGCTTGGTAGTCAAGGCTAGAGATATATAGCAGCTTGGAATGCTTCTTCAAGCGCTTGCTAAGCCGGGGTATGTATTTCTTTTTCTTTTTCTTTTTATTTTCACTTAGTTTTTATTTGTTTTCTATAATTAAGACCGAGCCTGATCCGAACCCGACAATTATCAAAAATGGTGTGCAGATATTAATTATTTCAAAAGGTGGGAAGTATGTAAAAGGTGCGATGGTTATATCCATAGTAAAAGGTGCGGTGAATGTATGTTACCTAATTAAAAGGTGCGGGCCTATAGTCTTTAGATTCGATTCTATAAGGTGTGGGTCTATAACCCCATCTTATGGCAATTGTCACCGCATAATTACCCTATAATACAAGAAACATGTAATATAATTTAATTACATTATATAATTTACAAGTAGAGTAATTTAATTACATAACAAAATTTACAAGTAAAAGTAACTTATTTGTAAATTTAGTAGTGTGTTTGTGTGTGTGTGTAACTGATTTCTTTTGAGAACCACTTTGAGTTTTAAGAACTCGAAAGAACTCAACGTAACAATTTTTTTTTAATTTTTTTTACATATATATAATATACATAGGTTACATGTATGTAGAAAATTACAGCATTTTTTACGCACCGAGTCGACTTATTACATAGGTGTAACGAACGTTTAAATTTAGTGTAATCATTGTACGTCTTTATTCTCTCTCCTACTTTTATTTTTTAATCACATTTAATCTCAACCACTCTAATCTATTTAATTAAATGTGTGGTTAAGAATGAGGTTCTTAAAGTTCTTAAAACTTAATAAGGTTCTAAAATTATGTGGTTGATATTAAATGTGATTAAAAAATTAAAGTATGAGAGAGAATAAAGATATACAGTGATTAAACGAATTTAAACGTCCGTTACATCTATGTAATAAGTCGACTCGGTGCGTAAAAAATTCTGTATTTTTTTTACGTACATATATTACGTATGTGTAAAAAAAAGTTAAAAAAAAACTTGTTATGTTTAATTCTTTCGAGTTCTTAAAACTCAAAGTGGTTCTCAAAAGAAATCTCCCCCATATATATATATATATATATATATATATAGGGGAGGGATTTTTTGAGAACCATGTTAAGTTTTAAGAACTTAAGAACTCCATTCTATGCAACACATTTAATTAAATGGATTGGAATATGTGATTGAGATTAAATCTGACAAAAAAGTCAAAGTATGAGAGAGAATAAAGATGTAACTGATTACACTAAATTTTACGTCCGTTACACATGTGTAAAAAGTCGACTCGGTGCGTAAAAAATTATGTAATTTTTTTACGTCTATGTAACCTACATATATTACGCATGTGTAAAAAAAATTCGAAAAAAAAATCATTACACTGAGTTCTTTCGAGTTCTTAAAACTCAAAGGGGTTCTCATTTGAAACTCAGATATATATATATATATATATATATATATATATATATATATATATATGAGAAGTATAGTTTGAAAACCCTCTTGAGTTGAGAAAACCCGTGAAAACCCTATGTAACATCGTTTTTTTTGTTTTTTTTTTTGTTACATTTAATATATGTTGTTACATTTAATACAAAACATCAAAAAGATAAAAAAAATGTTTTGCTATTTTTTTACATTTTTTTAGTAATTTTTATTTATGTTTTCAGGAAAGAGAAAATGTAAATAAACTTTTACATTTTTTATTAACTTTAATTCTGGACCACAAAATTTAATCTTTAATTAAAAAACATGTGGTTGAAAATGAGTTTATAGAGTTTTCACAGCTAAAGTGGGTTTTTATTCTAACCTAACCCTATATATATATATATATATAGGAGATTTCAAATGAGAAGAACCCCTTTGTGTTTTAAGAACTCAGTGTAACGATTTTTTTTTTCGAATTTTTTTTTACACATGCGTAATATATGTAAGTTACATGCCGACTTTTTACACATGTGTAACGGACGTAAAAGTTAGTGTAACTACTTACATCTTTATTCTCTCCCCTAATTTGACTTTTTTGCCAGATTTAATCTCAACCACATATTCCAATCCACCTAATTAAATGTGTGGCCTAGAATGAAGTTCTTAAGTTACTACAACTCAACATGGTTCTAAAAAAATCCCTCCCCTATATATATATATATATATATATATATATATATATATATATATATATAGGTAAGGTTAAAATAAAAACCCACTTGAGTTGTGAAAACCTTAGAAACTCATTCTCAACCACATGTTTTTTAATTAAAGTTTAAATATTATGGTCCACAATTAAAGTGAATAAAAAATGTAAATATAAATATTACTTTTTCTCTCTCTTGAAAACATATATAAAAATTAGTAAAAAGTTATTAAAAAATAGCAAAACAATTTTTTTTAGTTTTGGATGCTTTGTATTAAACGTTACAACATATTACGTATGTAACAAAAAAAACGATGTTACATAGGGTTTTCACAACTCAAGTGGGTTTTCATTCTATACTTCTCCTATATATATATATATATATATAGGGGAGGTTATAGTATAAAGAAGTAGTTTTCTAGGAAGACTAAAAATAAATCATAGCCATTGGATCATGTTAATCAATGGTTGAGATTTAAAATGGCCAAAAACCGACATAGTTTCCTAGAATTACTCTTTCATCATTATAACCGACATAGTTTCCTAGAATTATTCTTTTACCATAGGTTTTAATGCCAAATTCCAAAAATTTATTTGTAACACTCTAGGCAAATCCCACATCGGCCGTGGACATGAGAGAATCTTGGTTCATAAGTAAATGCTCCGCCTCTAAAATCACCAACACGTTTTGGGCTTAATAGTAGTGGACGATAGGAGAGATCCACAGTTAAGCGTGCTCAGGTGGGAGTAGTAGTAGGATGGGTGACCTTCTGGGAAGTCTCCACCTGGGCAACCAAAAACAAATCCGTGAGCTCTTCGTGGGCAAAGCGGACAATATTGGTGGTGCGAGGGGCCGGATGTTACAAATGGTATCAGAGCCACTCCTGTGTCGTTCGGGATGGAGGGGCAAACCTCATCAGAGATGGTGAGTCCCCGGGGGTGTCGTGAGATACACCTTAGGCAAATCCCACATCTTGGATTTGATGGTGGGCAAACCTCATCGAGGACGATGAGTCCAAAAGGGGGGGGGGTGTTTGTAACATCCTAGGAAAGTCTCACATCGGCCGTGGACAGGAGAGAACCTTGGTTCATAAGTAAATGTCCCGCCTCTTAAATCACCAACTCGTTTTGGGCTTAATGGTAGTGGACGAGAGGAGAGATCCACAGTTAAGCGTGCTCAGGTGGGAGTAGTAGCAGGATGGGTGACCTTCTGGGAAGTCTCCACCTGGGCAACCAAAAACAAATCCGTGAGCTCTTCGTGGGCAAAGCGGACAATATTTGTGGTGCGAGGGGCTGGATGTTACATTATTGGTTGTTACCATTCCTAGGAAACTCTTTATTCTTATTTGAACTCTTTTCTATATATATATATATAGTTGGGTTCTAGTGAAAACTGCTCTTAAAGAGAAAACATAAAAACTCCTAAAAACTTCTAAAAAACTATTTTTAACTTTTAAAAAAAAATTTAAAGTTTTTTTTTTCCATTATTCTTATATGTTGTTATTGGTTCAAAAAAAAAAACTTGTCGGTAACCTCATCGGTATAGTGCGCATGTGTAATAGTGTGCATTGCATATATGCAAAAGTGTTTGTATTGCATAGAATACAACACTATTGCACATATTTGATACACACTATTGTATATATGCAATATAAGACTAATACAACACTATTGCACATATTTGACACACTATTGTGTGTTATCATTGTGTTTAATTTTTTCATTCATTGTGTTTTTAATAAAGGTGACAAAAATCACCACAGCCACCAGTCCCTCATCAAAAACTTCGTGTCGTCATCCGAGATTATTACATTCAACTGAAAACCACCGCCACCACCAATCCCTTGCCGGAATATTTGTGTCTTCCGCTGCCACTAACAATGTTCATCGTCGGATAAACGATTTGCAACGGAAACCACCACTAGTCGCCGGGATGAGTTCGCCGGAAGCAACAACACGTTTTTCGGTTAAGTGACAGACCTGGATGGTGTTCATCATGGATTAAATCTTTAATCTGAAGCTGCTCTATGTTCTAGGTATTGAATTGGAGTTTGATCGAAGCAAGAAATGAATTAGATATGAAGACGAGGTGGCCGGAGAAGACGATGCTGCCAACAGGTTGTTCACCAGTGATGCGCATGTAACCGGAAACGGCAGGACGTGGTGGTTGTGGTGGAAATGGGCGGTGAAGCGGTGGATGGTGGAATGGTGGTTTATTAAGATATAGGGTTTTAAGATGCAAGAGTTTGGTGAAGATGATGAGTGTAAGTGGGTTTTTTATACGTAGGTGATGGACCAAATTACCTTCCTTCTTAGCCTTCCTACAAAGTTAACTTCTTATATGAACTCAACCATATATATATATATATATAGGTTTCTAAAAAAAATAAAAAATAAAATAAAATGAAAAAATAAAATTCTTGGTTTAGCTAAATTATACATATATGTATAATTTAGCTAAACCGAGAATTTTATTTTTTTGTTTTATTTTATTTTTTATTTTTTTTTAGAAACCAGTATGATAAATAAGAGTTTTGGTTTTTTTACTTTTTGTATTTTTGTGTTTTTTTTTGTTTTATGATTTTTTTTAGGTTTTTTGTGGTTCAAAATGGCTCTTATAGTTCTCAATTCTTAAAAAGTTCTCATATGATCCTAATCATATATACATATATATATATATATATATGGTTGAGTTCATGTAAGAAGCTTCAATTTTGTAGAAAGACTAAAAAGGAGGGTAATTTGGTCCATCACCTGCATATAAAAAACCCACTTACAGCCAGGGGCAGACCTACATAGTAGCCGTCGGGGTCCCGGGACACCAATGTTTTTTAAAATTTATTTAGAAGCGATATAGAAAATTTTTGAAGGACCCCATATAAATTAACACTTGGACCCCATATCAATATTACCATTCTAGTCTGGTGGAAACCCCCTTCCAATACCACACGAATGACCCGAGTTTGAGCCTTGCTCTTTCCCGTTTTTTTATGTATTTCGTTTTTTTATTATGTTTCTCGTATCGATTCTTGAACCGACCCGAAAAGTTTGAAAACCGACAAAAATAGGACCCCATTGTCAAAAAATACTGGGTCCGCCACTGCTTACAGCCATCATCTTCACCAAACTCCTGCATCTTAAAACCCTATATCTTAATAAACCACCATTCCACCATCCACCGCTTCACCGCCCATTTCCACTACAACCACCACGTCCTGCCGTTTCCGGTTACATGCGCATCACTGGTGAACAACCTGTTGGCAGCAGCGTCTTCTCCGGCCATCTCGTCTTCTCCGGCCACCTCGTCTTCATATCTGATTCATTTCTTGCTTCGATCAAACTCCAATTTAATACCTAGAACATAGAGCAGCTTCAGATTAAAGATTTAATCCATGATGAACACCATCCAGGTCTGTCATTAACCGAAAAACGTGTTGTTGCTTCCGGCGAACTCATCCCGGCGACTAGTGGTGGTTTCCGTTGCAAATCGTTTATCCGACGATGAACATTGTTAGTGGCAGCGGAAGACACGAATATTCCAGCCAGGGACTGGTGGTGGCGGTGGTTTTCAGTTTGAATGTAATAATCTCCGATGATGACACGAAGTTTTCGATGAGGGACTAGTGGCTGTGGTGATTTTTGTCACCTTTATTAAAAACACAATGAATGAAAAAATTTAACACAATGATAACACACAATAAAAAAACACAATGCTTTTTATTGTTAAAACACAATTATAACACACGGCTAAAAACACAATTTTGGTAATGAAAAACACATTATTGTTAAAACACAATTAAAAAAGTAACATTACTTAAAACACATTATTGGTAGGAAAAATCGCCGAAAAATTCACCGAAAAGTCGCCGAAAAAAGTTACCGGAAAAGGTCACCGGAAAACTGACGCTGAAAAAAACACAATGAAAAATACTATGAAAAAAACACAATGTAAAAAACACAATGAAAAAAACATAATGACAAAAACAAAATAAAAAACACAATTGTATGACACAATATAAAAAACACAATTAAAAAAAAACACAATCAAAAATACAATCATATAACACAATTTTGTAATACACAATTTGTAAAAAATCCACTTATTTTTTTAATTTTTATATAATAATATGGTACTCATATAAAAGATAAAAAAACACTCGTTATTATGATGAATTTTTTTCGATAAAAATACCGTAAAAAAAATTATTGACATTTTAAAATGATGGGGGGAAATTAGCATGTGCCTTGCATGTGGAGAGAGAAACTCAACAAATGTATTCCTTTTATGCCCTTCTCTTTATTTCACACATGATTTTGTCTCAAATTAATCTCAACCATCCAAAATCAAAACCAATGGCCTATATTATTTCTTATCCTTACTACAAAAATCATACTTCCTATTTTAACTTGACAATATATATATATATATATATATATATATATATATATATATGTATGTATATAGGAGAAGTATAGTTTGAAAACCCTATTGAGTTGAGAAAACCCATAAAAACCCTATGTAACATTGTTTTTTTTTGTTACATGTAATATATGTTGTTACATTTAATACAAAACATCGAAAACATAAAAAAAAATGTTTTGCTATTTTTTTTTACATTTTTTAGTAGTTTTTATATATGTTTTTAGGAGAGAGAAAATGTAAATAAACTTTTACATTTTTTATTAACTTAAATTGTGGACCACAAGATTTAATGTTTAATTAAAAACATGTGGTTGAGAATGTGCTTCTAGAGTTTTCACAACTCAAGTGGCTTTTTATTCTAACCTAACCCTATATATATATATATATATATTCTAATAAAGTAAAATAATTGTGGAAACGTGTCAGTTTGTGGTTAAACCCCATAACCTTTTTCCTACCAAACTAATAACTATGTCATAGATTAATAATTATCCACTTTTTTTACGCTCCATTTATATTTTATTTATAACATGATTAAATTATTCACTTTCCTTTAAACTTTATTTTATTATATATACTATACATTTTTTAAAAAATAAATATTATTATAAATTATAAATATATGCTTCAAATCTGTCCATTTATTTTTTCAGTGAATTTACTAAACTATATATATGTTAAAATGTAATAATATTCACTTTCATATATAATAAAGTTTATCATACTTAGTTTCTCGGTTTTTTTTATCTATGATTGTTTCAATTTTTTTGTGGAACTTAAATTTGATTGTGACGGGTCAAAAGTTGGTAAATAGATTGTGTTGTACAAGTTAACTACATTTGGTTCAAAATTTGTTGTGGGTCAAAAAAGGGTAATATGAGTATTTTTAAAATTTTGAGAATGCAAGTAGATTAATAATCAAATTTGTTACTGGTTCAAAGTTTTACTTGAAATGTCAACCAAATGAAAGTTAGAATTTTAAATGTGATTTAGGTTTCGAATTTATTTTCAATGACATTTTTGGAAACAATGAAAGGATTCGAGATTGGGCTAATTGACTATTTTTCCCACAACTATTAAAATTTAAGAAAATACGGCCAACACTTTCAACATACTACCTCCAGGTCTATCAACGCTTCTAACTTTTATTAAATTTGAAACATTTGTGCAAGACTTGACTTTTCCTTGAATGGTAATTAAAATGTAGTGTGTGAAACATGTCATACAAAATTATGCTCAAGTGAAGCAAAACATTCACAAAATTGAACAGGTTAACGTGTTATTTTTATTTGATGTCATTATGGCAAAGTCGAAAAGCCCTCTCAGAATTATAAAAATCATTTTCATTGTGTAGCTCATAACTATTATTGAATGAAAAGTTTTTTTTTTTAAGTTGGTTCATAACCAAAATTCTTTCAATTATATATATGATACTAAAAATAAAATTTCAATAGATTGACCATCCTCAGGTATGTTTTTGCACTTGCGTTATTATTATTATTTTTTATTAATTTCTTTTTTTTTTGAAAAAATCATTTTCTGATATAAATAAAATCAATTCATGTACACATAGTATAGATACAAGCATAGATGTAATCATTTTTTCATAAACAGTATGTATTTATTTGCTTTATTTATAATTTATTATTTGGATAATCTCGTGTGTTATACGGGCTCTAAAACTAGTTACTCAATAAATAAAGGTTTAGTTTACCATGTGTCCTCAACCTAGTCCCTCCCACTCTCAAAATCCCTCCTAAACCTATCATCTTTTACAATGGGTCTTTTATTTCTTAATAATAATAATAATAATTAATATTTACCAAAAGTACTATCATATATACACGAAACAAACACAAAATATAGCCGAAGAGTGTAACTTTTCCGTGATATATGCAGCTAATATATTACCATAATATGCAGTTGACTAATTATCATTTTTAAACATATCTCATTTTTCTGAATTTTAAATAACTATTTTTCAGGGAACTGATTTGCCCTCTTCATTATTTATTTAACCATTTAGAAAACCCATAACAATTACAATTCTTCTCTCTTACTCTAATTATAATCTTTGAACATATTATCTCCAATTCTAAGTGGATCTGATCTCAACACAAGGTTAGTTTTACATATAACATGGTTTAAAGTTTTATTTATTACATTAACACACATATGATGTATATATGTGTGAACCCTCGGGTGGGCAAAAGTGAAATTGCACTAATTTTGACGTTATTTTACTAATCTCGTGAAAATAACGTTAAAAGTGACGGACGGTTAATCAGGCATCATGTAGTGGCGTTGATAGCCGAAAGACAAGGGTACATGCACCGATCAGCCGGTCCCGATGATTGAGTGCTATGTGCCTTATGTCCAAGGCTTGATGCAAAACTACTATCGAGCCGGGGGTCTCACCGGAAGCAGCCTCTCTATCCTTATGGGGTAGAGGTAAGGCTGTCTACATCTTACCCTCCTCAGATCCTACCATAGCTTTGCTATTGGTGGGATATACTGAGTACGATGATGATGATGATGATATATAAGCAGTCTATGTATCCCAAGATCAGCAAATGTAGTTTTTAAAAGATTGGGTTTTGCAATTCTAAAAGGGGTAGCGACACAGTTTGCTGCTCACTTACCTTCTGTTTCGATGTAATAAAAAACTTACAATTAACTAAAAAAAATTAAAATATATTAAACCATTATCTTCATTTGTTCTTAACATGACAAACAATTTTTTTGATTTACATCATGGTATCGTGTTGAATCCTTTAATCAGGCATTGACTGATTCACCTTTTGTTATCCCATTTGTATTACTTTAACTATAAGCCCAACCTCAGATTGTATACACATTACTATAGTTCTTTAATTTTCAGTTTGTTTTGGATAATTTAATTGAAGGGGTGTTGGTTGCTTATTTTATCTCCTTATGACTTGTAATTATAAGATGTTAGGAAAAGTTAAAGGTTGTAAGTGGATAAGTCATAAAGAGGTCAGATAAGGAATCCCAAACACCCCCTAAGATGGCATAAAAAACTTGGTTAATTTTAGAGCATGTTTGGGATTGAGTTTGAAAAATGCTTATTAGTGTTTTCAAAAAGCCAATAAGTTAAAGTGTTTGGCAATCACGAATATCTTTTTTATTTTAGCTTTTTGAGAGGGTTAAAAAGCAATTTTCTAACAGCCCTAAATCCTGACTTTTGAAAATGGTTTTTTGAAAAAGCCAATAAGAATTTTTCAAACTCAATCGCAAACATGCTCTTATAACAAAATGGATGTACGCTATCTGATTATTTAGGAGATAACTACATGTAGTTTTGTTAAACATATTGCCTCCTTAAATAGATAATGAGCTTTAGAAAAAGATAACTATACTCCTCATAAATGGTTTTGAGAGTTAAGAGGTAATATAAATAACTGACTTAATACTAATTTTATGCTATATATTGTAGTATTTAGGGAAACAATATGTTGGGGAACATGCTAAACATTCATTTGCTGAAGTTTAAGAATTACATTCAACTTAATGGTAATGTTATCAATACAACTACAAATGTTGTATAACGAGATACTTAAGGAATTGTGAATTGTATGATTTCATTTATAAAATTAGATAGAATTCATGTTATTGCATATGGAAGTAAATCAACGCATGTTGTTAGTTAACAATGTTGTAAATAAACCTTATGTCATTGTAATTATAAGTCTGTGTTACCTGTTTTTGATGTCTTTAGGTTAAACTTGATAAAGACGTATATTGTTGGTTTTGTACTTGCTACTAACTTTATTATCTTATGTTGCTCAATCAAACATTTGTATATGTATTTTCTATTATATTAATCCATAAATTAAGTTTATCGACTTTGTGTATCCTTCTATTTTACAACATATCAAAATTCAAGAATCATTTAGTGAAAGAGCCATAATTGCACCTGTAAATGATGTCGTTCATGAAATCAACGATTGATTATTACAACAAAATTTATATTCGCCTAGCGTCCTCAAGATTAAATTGTAGAGGCAATGTAGAATTACTAATCTTATTCCATAAGCGAGGTCATAGTGACATTGTCATCATCCTAAGATTATAAATTTTGTAGTGTATTCGTAGATTACGTTTATATTTATTTATTTATGAATTTCTTTATCAACCCTTTTCGTTATTGGTATTTTGAATTTTATGGGAGTGTGTGTGTATTGGACGGTTCAGCCGAGAAGTGATATTAGTGCGAGACGTAGATCTTAGCCATTAAATATTGTAATCAATGGTCTAAAATAAAAATGGCAACTTTATAATTAAATTAATTATGCATGATTTTAATGAAAAGGAAATTTTGGTCTATTGATTTTAAAGTTAAGATGAGTAATTAATGGCATTTAGTTTGTATTTATTAGTTATTAACTCAAAGTTGCCTACCACCTTTTTTATATTTTATATTTTTTATCAAAAGTAATTTTTAATCAAATATGATTTTGATTAAATACCAGAATATCATCATTCATTTTCCTCAAATGCATCAAATATAAAATTCATGTGTAGTCTACACGTTTTCATTCGCAGCCTACACAAATTTATGTAGCATGCTGGTTGTATTACAAATGTGTATATAGATTTGTTACAAGTGTAGGCTATTAATATTTGTGTCATTTATTATATTTAGTTTTATGTGTAAACTAAAAAATGGTTTATTTTATTATGTATAGGTTTATACATGTACCATGTAGGTAGGATTACATATTGCCTACATAGATTGTTAGTTCTGTGTTGGTTTACAAATTGCCTACATATATTGCTTGTTCTTTCTATTTTTACCAACACATAGCTAAATTTAACATACACATAACTCATATCGTATAGACAAATTATTAGTTCATTTTATTTTCATCTATACATAACTCATATTTTCCTACAATAAAAGATTAATTACAAAATATTTAAAATGTAAAAAAAGATAATTTGTAACTTTCCAATAAAAAAATCTATTAAAATATAATTAAAATAAACTAAATAAACATTATTTGAATAAAATATCAATTTAATTGATTAAAAAATGTAATTTGGATTAAAAAAATTATCAGTATAATAACAGCATTAATTTGGTGGATCGATGTTATAATCGGTATTTGAATGCAGATTCATGATGATAATCTTGTTACTTCAACAAAGGATCTTAAAATATTTTATTCTAATTTTAAATACTGATTATAAAGTTAATAATAATCCGAGTTGTTTGTAGTGTTTGTCATTTTGTAAAGATAATAAAACCAACAAGCAACACATTAATAAAGGAATAACAGTTCGGTTAAGATAATTTAATTAAAAATTGATAGATCATGAAGCAAATAATGTATACAACTTGTTTTTCAAGATTAAGTAACTAAACAAACAAAATATTAATAAAATAAAATAAAATATGAACACTATGATTTGTTATAAAATTTCAATTAATTGTGTTAAATGATTTTAGATTTAAATAACAAACAAATATATTAATAAAAGAATAATATTGAACTTCCAAACAAATTAAAAAATTACCAAAATAAAATATTTAACCTTTACCACTGTATATGCCATTTCATTTAATTAAAAGAAAAGAAAAAAGAAAAGAAATCTTGTGATTGGTTTGAATGATTTTCTCGCATTTCTCGCACTAATATGATTTCTCGCATGAAATTAAGCCTCTATATCATCATATTTTTTGCGTAAATATATAATATTATGTGTCTTGTATAGGGGATGAGGTATTTATAGGAGGCGATGAATCTATTTATGTGTCTTGTAACAAAATAACAAATAATTTTAATTTTAAATCATTAAGTTTAATACTAATTAGTGCATTCTAAGATATTAATAGATTACATTAATGGCCCCCGTAGTCTGTTTAATTTTTCATGTTCAAAAAAGTAAAAATAATAATGTAAAGTAACTATTTAAGCTAATTATGAGAATTTTAAATGATGTTTAAAACCAAATAAAACGAAGATTATAAGTAGGGATTTAAACTTCAAATATAAGTTAATAATATATAACTTAAATATAAACTTTTAAATGGTTAGGCTAAACACACCTCCCTCAATTGCTAAACGTACTTGCCGTCTAAACTTTCATTTGCTTTAACATTTTTAATTAACATATTAGTCTTTGTTTTTCATTTTATATTTACCCAAAATATCAAATAAAAAACTATTAAGTTTTTTTTTGTTTTCCGAACTTTTTATATTTTTTATTATAGATTTTATTATTTTTATTGTTTATTATCGCATTAAAGTTTATTTTTTATGGGTTTTAAATGCTTTTGAGTAATTGGAAAATTACACATTTACCTTGCATTTTCAAAGATTTGACACCATACTAAGAGAGGAAGGGGCACTCATGGGTACTACTCATTCACCGGCCAATCATACACCGTTATTTTATTTCTACCCTCAAGTACCCACAAATTAAAAAATAACTGGAAACACCTGCCCACAAGTACCATAAAACTTTTTTTTGTTTTTTGTTAAAATTTAAAAATAAATAAAACAATTAAATGTAATTAAAATTAAAATTTCATTAAAATTAAAAATATTACATAATTGAAATCCGAAAAAATAAAATATGTCGATCAAAACCAAAAAATAAAAATAAAACACGAACATCTAAACTAGAGGATCATTTTGCCAATTTATATTTTTCCGTAATTTCTCGTTTGTAGGTTATAGCGATTTTCTTCATCTCGTCCTCTAGATGATCGTGTGGCCAAGTATATGTCTTAGGCGCAATTGGGGGTTTAAGTGAATAGAAATGGTGAAGGTTTAGTGAATAAAAATGGTAAAATGTTTGAGTGAATAAAATGGTGAAGAGTTAGTGATATTTATATGTAATAAATTGATTATTAATGGGTGTTTTAATTCCTTCAAAAGTTTAACACATGGTAAACTTTTGCCATAAACTGTAATTTGGCAAACTACCCATATAGTTAGGGGTGGGTTTGCCATATGGTAAACTACCCATGAACCTTACCACACTAGTGCCCCGGCCCCTCTAATACACTAGAGGGCATGAGTACGTAAAAATTGATTTGTTAAATTTATTACACACACACACACATATATATGTACGGATGGTATCAAATGAAAACTCCTATTATAGAGAAAACTTAAAAACTCCTAAAGGATTATTTTTAACTTTTTATTAAAAAAAATTATAGTTTTTTTTTCATTATTCTTATATGTTGATATTGTTTAAAAAAATTAAAAAAAAAAACCTCGTAAGTGTATTGCACTTGTGTAATAGTGTGCATTGCATATATGAAAGAGTGTTGTATTGCATAGAATACAATGCTGCACGTATTTGATACACACTAACGTATATATGGAATATAAGACTAATGCACACATCGAAACACATTAGTACGTATGTATAATACAACACCAATGCACATGTGCACTACATCTACTTTTATTTATTTATTTATTTTATATTTTTTACATATAATACAATACTACTTCACATATACAATACATAATATTGAATATATGCAATTAAACACTATTAAACATAAAAGATACATAGTAATACTGTTCTATTACACATGTGTAATAGAACAGTATCACACAGTAATACTTATGTGTATTACAACGTCTTTTTATTTTATTTTATTTTTTTATTTTTTGTTGAAGAGTAACAAAATATAACAATAGAATAAATGGAAATTTGAAAATATTTTTTTATTTTTAATTAAAAATAAATCTTTAAAAGTTTTTAAGTTTTCTCTCTAAGGATGAGTTTTTTCTTTATTCTATATATATATAGGGGAGGGTTAGAGTAAAAAAGTAGTTTCCTAGGAATACTAGGAATAAATCATAGTCATTGGATCATATTAATCAATTGTTGAGATTTAAAATTACCAAAAACCGAAATAGTTTCCTAGAATTACTCTTTCACCTTTATAACCGATATAGTTTTCTAGAATTATTCTTTCACCATAGGTTATAATGCCACATAAAAAATCTATAGGTTCTTACCATTATTAGGAAACTCATTATTCTTATTTAAACCTTTTTCTATATATATATATATATATATATATATATATATATATATATATATATATATATGGAATGGTTTTTGCGAGAAGTGATATTTGTGCGACAAATGTGAGAAATAAATTTAACCATTAATTAAGTATAATCAATGGTCCAAAATAAAAATGACAAATTTGTAATTAACAATAAATTAATTAACTAGAAATTTAATAGCGGCGTAGCTTGTTGCCCGCTTACCTTCTGTTTCGATATAATCCAATAAACAATCAATAAATTTGTTTTTACATAAGAAAGGCAGTCTAGCCTCTTGATTTTAAAGTCAAGATGAATAATTTATGTCTTTTAATTGTTATTTATAGAAATTAATTGAAAGATACCATTCACCTTTTTTTTAGATTTTGTTTTTTTAATCAATAATATTGTTAACCAAATATCATTTTGATTATATACTTCATTCTAGAGGTGGCAACATGAGTAGGTTGGGTTAGATTTGGGTGATGAGTTAAAATGGGTTTGGGTCATGATGGGTATGGGTCAGGATAAAATTTTAAAATAGAGTGTTAGAATGGATATGGGTCAAGATGGGTAAAGTTATCCATCTTGATCAAGTAAATGCAAAGGTTTCAAAAACTCCTAAAAAATATTCAAAAAATTTAATAAAAAATTAATAACTCAAAATATAAATACCAAACGCAAAAACTAAAATAGCTAAAATGCTCCCTCGTCGTCGTCGTTCATAAAAAAACTCGGTTTCGTCTCGGTTCAGGTTCGGCTTTTTTCGGTTCATTTTTGTTTTTTTTTTTGTTTCGGTATCTATTTGGTTTCAATGTTTTCGATTTTTGTTCGGTTTCGATCTCTCGGTTTTATTCGGTTTAGGATGGGTATGGGTCAAGATGGGTAAAGTTAACCCGTCTTGAACTAAGTAAAGGCTAAAATACAAAGGGTTTCAAAAATTGCTCAAAAAAATTGATAAAAAAATAATAACTCAAAATATAAAGCGAAAACGCAAAAAGTAAAATAACTAAAATGTTTCACCCGTCTTCCTCGTTCATTAAAAAAACTCCGTTTCGTCTCGGTTCAAGTTCGGTTTTTTCAGTTTTTTTTTTCGCTTCAGTTTTGCTTTATTCGGCTGGTTTCGGTATATGTTCGGTTTCAATGATTTCGGTTTCGATTTCACGATTTCTATTCGGTTCTGTGGGTTTTGTTTGAAATAAAATTGGATAAAACTTGTTTTAGTCCATTATAACCCATAAACAAACCCATTCTAACATATAACCAAAAGTCACTAGCATTTTCCCAACCCATCTTGACCTTCTTGCAAAATTCTTTTGATCCATCCTGACCCATACTGACCCATCACAATTTTAAAAGTTATTCAAATTGACCCAAAACAACCCATTTAGGTTTGTTTTGCCACCCTTACTTCATTCATAATTCGTCAAATATGTTAAATACCATATTCTTATATAGCCTACACACATTCAAGTATTGATTACACAAATCATGTAGCGTGTTTGTGGTATGACTAATGTGCATATGAAAATATTACAAATGTAGGTTATTAATATTTTTGCCATTTATTATATTTAGTCTTATGTGTAAAATAAAAAAATAGTTTATTTTATTATGTGTATGTTTATAAGTGTGTTGTGTAGGTGGTATTACGTATTGCCTATATGAATGTTAGTTCTGTGTAGATTTACAAATTGCCTACACGTATTACTAGTTTCTTTCAATTTCATCGACATGCAACTAATATTAACCTACAAATAACTCATTTTCGCATGCACAGATTGTTAATTCATTTTATTTTCATTTATATATAATTCATATTTCCTACAATAAAATAATAATTAAAAATACGTAAAATATAAAAAAAATAATGTTTAACTTTCCAATTAAAAATCTATTAAAATAAAGTAAAAAACAACATTATTTCAATTAAAAATCGATTTAGATAATTGAATGGTAATTTCAATTAAAAAAACATGATCAATTAAAAACAACAACGTTAATTTGATAGATCGATGTTAAATCGGTATTTGCATAGAAGTTCATGATGATGATTTTGATACTTCTACAAAGGATCTTAAAAAATGTTATTTGAATTTAAAATAGAGATTTATAAATAATAATAATTCGAAATATTTGAAGTGTTTGTAATGTTTTAAAGATTATAAAACTAACAAAAAAAAGACATAATTAAATGAATAACAGTTCAGTTGGATAATTTAATTAAAAATACATATTTTAAAAAATATATAAAAGGAGATCATGAGGCAAATAATATCTATGATTTGTTTTCCAAAATTAAATAACAAGGCAAACATAATAAGAAATAAAATATGTACAATATGTTACAAGATTTCTATTACTTGTGGTAAATGTTATTTAGATTTAAATAACATATAAAATGATAAAAATATATTAATAAAAGAATAATATGAAACTTCTAAACAAATTAATACTTATCAAAATTAATTAATTCATCATTCACCGTTAAGTCATTTAATTTAACGAAAAGGAAAAGAAATCTTTTGATTAGTTGGAATGATTTGTCGCGTTTTAGACTGCTCAAAAACCCCCCTAAAAATAATAAAAAGTTGTAAAACAAAAAAGAACGCAAAAATTAAAAAAGTAACAAAATCAAAACTTTTATATAGCATCCCGGTTACCGAAAAAAAAAAAATCTTGGTATAGCCTTTGGTTTTTTTTATTATGTGCGCATATGTCTCACACCTAGACCAAAGCTGCGGAACATGTCAGGGCGTAACGTATTGATCGGACATTAGCTCAAAAGAGACTCATTAAAGCGGCAATAATTATCTACTTCATTAACATTAAACACAAGTACACAATAACCAAACCAAAGACAACATACATTTGTATTTTTACTTAATATACTAAAGCCAAACTAACTATCTTCGATCTTGATAACACTACATATTTGAACTGTAGCATGCATAAAAATAGAGTTTGTCAACACGAATGTTAGTGAGAATACATAAGTTCAGGTTCATATATATAGATAAATAAAATCACAATTCATATGTAAATGATGAGCATTAAAATCTTATAAATATGTAAATAATTAAATAGATGTAGACTCGTTCATATTGATACAAAATCGACGTAGTACAAAAAAAATTACCAAATAAGGCGGTTTTAATGAAAACCATCATATTTGATATTTAAACTGATTTTTTAAATTAAATAATTTATTCGCACCACCTTATTTGATAGATACGCATTATTTGATAATTTGATGTAAGCGTCTCATTTGATTGTTGAAATCAGGGGAATTTACATATATCTTCTCCTTAACTTTCCTTATTACATATTTCCCCAATATTAAACTTTTAATTACATATTTCCTATCCCTAAACCATATATATATATTACATATCTCTCAATTTCATTAAAATTAGCTTACTAAATGACCAATTTACCCTTAATGAATTAATTTACATATATCCCCCTTTTAATAGTAACAATTACATATATCCCAAATTTAAACCCAAACCGAGCCAGCTTTAAGACGAGCATATGCAGATTATAACAAGATCAATTAGGGGTTGCATCCTTCATAAAAAATCGTCAAGAAAAGTAGACATACTAGAGAATAAATCGACAAAAAAAGAAACTCGATGTGTGGTGCGATCCAACGCCGGAAGAATGGAAGCCACCGATGTTTTTAAATTGCTGAGCGATGGAAAGCCGGATGAATGGAAGCCGATGCTGTTAATTCTTTCAGATGTTTGATTTTTTATTAGGGTATTATGAATTGATATTGGTAAAAGGGTAATTACATATAAGAAGGGAAAATATGTAACTAAATATTTAGCTTTGGAGATATATGCAATAATATAAGTTAGGAAGTGGATATATGTAAATATCCCTTGAAATTAAACCGCCATATTTGATATATAAACCGATTTTTTAAATTAAATAATATATAGGAACAGTCTATTTAATGGAATCGCCTTATTAAATAATTGAATACTACCGTCTCATTTGATTGTTGAAATTAACCATCATTTTTAAGATTTAAACCTTTTTTTCAAATTAAATAATTTAGAAGAACCACCCTATTTAATATAATCGCATTTGATGGAATCGTGATAATCCTTTTAAAACAAGAAGTGTGTGTATATATATATATAAATGAAAACTCTAAAATCCTACGTGTCGTGATGTGGTTGCTCACCCCTTTTATGGAAGCCACCAGATTGCTTGATTTTTAAATGAAGGCCTCCCATTGATTTAACCCAAATTCATGGGTATGGGTCTTACTAAAACCAGATAGCTCTTAAACGGGTTATGACATCTCATAAAATGAAAAATTAATCTTACAAATTATTTGATATGAAAATCCTATAAAATAGGGATATACTAAAATTTAATATCCAATTTAAAATGAAAAAGATATTATTAATAATTAATAAACAATTTTATAGTAAAAAATATAAGCGGGTCATGGGTCACCAAATCCAGATAGCTTTTAAATGGGTTATAACATATTATTTTTTTATGAAACCCTTTTATCATCAAACCCTAAGTATATTATTAATTTCCTTACAATGAAGAAAATTAAAATCCAAAAAATAAGTATTAAAAAACGAAAAATGTAAAACAATCACTCTCTTAAGCCATCAGATTGCTTTATTTGTAAATGAAGGCTTCTCACGCATTTGACCAGAATTCACGGGTAAAGGTCTCACCAAACCCAGATAGCTCTTAAACGGGTTATAACATTTCATTATATTAACAAATAATCTCATCAAATACTTGATATGAAAATCTTATAAAATAGGATATACTAAAAAGTCAGTATTTTTTATGCTCAATTTTGTACAACGATTTAATATCTAAAAGATAATTATGCTCAATTTATACCTTAGTTTATTAAAAAGTCAGTATTTTTTAATAATAAGAACTTATGAATTCAGTTTGAATTATGAAAAGTTTCTCATTCCATATATATCTATAATCTATAATATATATAAATGAAATCCCTAAAATCCTACGTGTCGCGATGTAGTCGCTCCCCTCTTTTATGGAAGCCACCAGATTGCTTGATATTTAAATGGAGATCTCTCATTGATTTAACCCAAATTCATGGGTATGGGTCTTACCAAAATCAAATGAGATGGTTACTATCTCTTCGCATACAAAATTAATTTTATTAATTTGATATTAGTTGAGTAGCTATCTCGTCCGCAAAGTAGTCATGTACTCAATGCCTTGTGAACCCCATTCTATATCGTGAACGAACTGGCCATCACTTTCTCCACCATGTATATTAGAAGAGATAGTGTTCTCATCGTAGTCTATAAATAACTAATCATGAATATTGCATTTTCTTATAAAATTATGGACAGCAAAACAAGCAATCACCATATCTTTGTATTATTATGGACAGCAAAATGCAATCAACATATCTTTGTATTAGAAAAGAAAAGGGAGCCATTTGATGAACATTAGAGCATGATGATCCAAGCCATTTGATGGATATTGCATTACCTGATTAAAAGAAACTTAGGGGATCAGAACTCACAGTCTCAAGCATTATAATATTGGGCTACCTGATTATAATTTTTATTTGTTTTGATTAGATGAACATTAGAGCATGATGATGCAACTCTGGAAACCCTAATATCAACTAAAACAAGAGAATGAGCTTAAAATACTTGAAAACAATTCAAATAGTACTTTAGTGTGAGATTTTTCTACCTTCAACTTATATATAAACATTTTCATTTTATTACTCTAAAATTGAGCTTTTAATTTCTAAAGGTGGTGAGGATTTGTAATCAACTAATAATTGAAAATGGGTGTGCATGTTGGGCTGCTAATGAAGGGTTGCTAAATGAACAGTTTACGAAAGTAAACAGTCAAACATAAAGGAACAGACATAAATGAACAAACCAAACGCTTGTTAATGTTCGTTTGGTTAATTAAATGAAAAAAGCTGTGTTTATTTTGTTCGTTTATTAAAATCGTTTATTGTCGTTATGAATTAGTCAAACACAACACTACTACTTTAAACAGTAGAGTTTATCTAATAGTAAAAAATGTCTGTGATAATCAACTATGGTCAATTGCAAAATATGATCAAAGTCAGCCACTCTAAAAATTCAAGTGGTTTAGGTTGATGTTCCTTTCTAATTGTTCAACAGAAGATTTTTTTTTTAGTTTCTGATAACTTAAGTTAAAAGAGTTGTATTCGCAATAAGCCATACTTATCAGCGAGTACAAACCAATTATCCAAAACAAAACAAGATTTGAAGTGCAACTTTTTTTTTTACAATATTTATCAAAATAGGCCTAATTTTGATTAATCATCTAATCAAAACAAATAAAAATTATAATCAGGTAGCCCAATATTATAATGCTTGAGACTGTGAGTTCTGATCCCCTAAGTTTCTTTTAATCAGGTAATGCAATATCCATCAAATGGCTTGGATCATCATGCTCTAATGTTCATCAAATGGCTCCCTTTTTCTTTTCTAATACAAAGATATGGTGATTGCTTGTTTTGCTGTCCATAATTTTATAAGGAAATGTAATATTTATGATTAGTTATTTATAGACTACGATGAGAACACTATCTCTTCTAATATGCATGGCGGAGAAAGTGATGGCCAGTTCGTTCACGACATAGAATGGGGTTCACAAGGCATTGAGTACATGACTACTTTGGGGACGAGATAGCTACTCAACTAATATCAAATTAATAAAATTTAATTTTGTACAACGATTTAATATCTAAAAGATAATTATGCTCAATTTATACCTTAGTTTATTAAAAAGTATGTATTTTTTAATAATAAGAACTTATGAATTCAGTTTGAATTATGAAAAGTTTCTCATTCCATATATATCTATAATCTATAATTTATAATATATATAAATGAAATCCCTAAAATCCTACGTGTTGCGATGTAGTCGCTCCCCCCTTTTATGGAAGCCACCAGATTGCTTGATTTTTAAATTGAGGTCTCTTATTGATTTAACCCAAATTTATGGGTATGGGTCTTACCAAAACCAAATAGCTCTTAAACGGGTTATAACATCTCATTAAATTAAAAATTAATCTTATCAATTATTTGATATGAAATCCTATAAAATATGGATATACTAAAATTTAATATCCAATTTACAAAGAAAAATATATTATTTATAATTAATAAACAATTTTATAGTAAAAAAAACATAAGCGGGTCACGGGTCACCAAATCCAGATAGCTTTTAAATGGGTTATAACATATCATTTATTTATTAAACCCTTTCATCATCAAACCCTAAGTATATTATTACTTTCTTACAATAAAGAAAATTAAAATCCAAAAAATAAATATTAAAAAACGAAAAATATAAAACAACCATTCTCTCAAGTCATCAGATTGCTTTATTTGTAAATGAAGGCTTCTCACGCATCTGACCCGAATTCACGGGTAAATGTCTCACCAAACTCAAATAGCTCTTAAACGGGTTATAACATCTCATTATATTAAAAATTAATCTCATCAAATACTTGATATGAAAATCTTATAAAATAGGGATATACTAAAAATTAATATCCTATTTTATTTAAAAAAATATATTATTTATAATTAAGAAACAGTTTTATAATAAAGAAAATAAATAGGTAATGGGTATCACCAAACCTATATAGCTTTTAAACGGATTATAACATATCATTTATTTGTGAAACCATTTTATCATCAAATCTCAAGTATATTAATTATTAACTTTCTTACAATAAATAAAATTAAAATCCATATATATATATATATATATATATATATATATATGTATGTAACAACTCGAATCTTTCGATTATAAAATAGACATCTATTTCCCGATCCGTTGTCGTTTCTCAGGAAATTTAATCAGTAAAATTTTTAAATTAATTACATTATAATTTTTATTTTCTCTTTTTCTTTATTTATTATTTTATCTTTGGATTTTATATAAAATTAACCCTATACTTATGTTCTAACCCGTAATTGTATCCACTCATAAACTTCAGGGACTAAACTGCAATATATCTTTATTATCTTTATAACCTATTAATCCAGAAGACATGACCCGTACCCGTTAACCCGCAACCGGTGACCCGTTTAGTTGCTTGAACCATAATCTTCGTTCTATAATCAAAATTGATTTTCCTATATCGCTTATATGATTTAGACCGTCCTAATCCCTAATATAATTAGGTAAAAATATCATAAACTGATTTAATTCCGAATTTAAACAAATCCGTCATGATCCCAACTCGTGAATTGTTACATAAGCATAATAATAATAATCCAATTAAACGCATCTTCACCATCTATATAACCCGTCGACCAAAAACCCTAGGTTTAATTGCATTACCTTTGGCCGTGACGTGCTGTTTGGATCCCATTCTCACCGCGGCAACTAAAATGGTCGTTGTTCTTGGTTGCATCATCGTTTAAGGTAATTAAAGCATGAATATTGATCGTCTAACATCGTATAACAAAAGCCCTAACATGAATTGAATGAACAATGAACGGATTGATCAAATCATGATTCTAGGGTTCATAATCAAACTGATCTTAATGGACTTCTGTATAAATAAATTCGTTTACAAGCTTAAACCAGCTGACACCCTAGCACAGTTGGCTAGGGTGTGTGTGCTAAACATCTGAGCCGACTGAGGTCGCGGGTTCGAGTCCGGCCGGCCAAGTTTTTGGTATTTTCTTTTTATTTAATGGTTTTAACTAGTTTTAATGATATAAAAATATATTATAATTAATATTAATTATTAAATGAATAATATTTTTCTTAACCGACATCATAAAGTAAACGTTTTGTGTCGATAAACTTCATTACAAATTTTCGTGTTTATATATATGTATATGTGTATATATATATATATACATATATATATTATTTATAATAAATCGTTATTATTTTATTAGAAACTGACACCAATATTGATGTTTATCGTTGTTAAAACGTCTTTATAAGTTTGCTCATATTTACTACATATATATATTATATTTATATATAAACATGTATATATATATATGTATGTATTATTTTTTAAAACAAAACCATAATAAACATATTAAACATATTAAAAGTATAATTATATCTTTACCGTTGGTTTCGTTAAGGATTCTAAAATATAGATTTTATCATAATTATAAACGCATATTATTGTAATAGATTTCAACTTATATTTATTCAAACTAATTATTCGTAGATTCGATTATATAATAAACAATGATTCTTATAATTAAATAATAACAATAATAATTCGTAGAGATCAATCGTTTAATCCATAATATGCCAATCATAATTGTAACTCAAATTGCATCGAAATCTTAAATTCGTTATACATATTATATTATTATAATTCACTCGTAATATCATTTAATTAGGTTCCTTGTCGGTAATTCTCGAAGAGCGTGATTATCGTTCTTGTTGTATTCATTCCCGTTTGGCTTAATCGATTAGGTGAGTTTGATCATTCCTCTTTTTATACACTGTTTTCTAACGTTTTGGGGACATATGCGTACTTACTCATACTTTCTATTCTATATATATACTCAAAATTGCAAACATAATTATTGTGTGCATATCAGTTAAATGCTATTTGCTAATTGCTACATGTTTAATTGTTTACTTGATAACGTTCGGAGAGGTCCAACATATCCCCTTGTAGAGGGTTCTCATTAGTATGATCATACGACCGTCTTAGTAACCGGAGCCCGATTCGCTTGGCAAAGGTAAACCGACAATTTAGTCATTGTAATCAATGCCCGATTCACTTGGCAACGATTCATTGACACACTAGTACAACTTGATTTTGGTTTGTTAAGGTTTGATTGATTATTACCACATAGATTGGTTTGCGCATTTAACACTTATCATTTATTATTTATTTATTATATAACCATTTATTGTGTCAAAATTGGTGATCATTTCACTCAACATGTTTGTTGACAAAATTCCATTTTCTACGCATATGCAAGTTGCCTGAGTTGAATGATGGACATTTAGAAAGACCTTAGGATTATAATGAAGACATATATGGATTTAGACTTGTTGTATTTATTTATTTGAATTGTTTGGTTTATTGGATTATTGTGTGTATTATTTGAACAAAATAATTAATTAGATATTGTCATTTATATTTATGATAGTATCTTTGAGCTGTGAGCAATCGGATCACGCACCGGCATTTCTGCCTTAGGTTGGGGCGTGACAATATATAGAAAATGGTTCAAATAATAATAAAAAGTTTCCTATGAATGGTAAGAACCAATATATTTTTAACATTTGGCATAAAAACCTATGGTAAAAGAGTAATTTTAGGAAACTATGTCGGTTATAATGGTGAAAGAGTAATTCTAGGAAACTATGTCGGTTTTTGGTAATTTTAAATCTCAACCATTGATTAACATGATCCAATGACTATAATTTATTCCTAGTCTTCCTAGAATACTATCTCTTTTTATTTTAACCTAATATATATATATATATATATATATATATATATATATATATATATATAGGATTAGGTTTATTTTAGAAGTGATTCTTACAGCGAGAAGTGCAAGAAGTGATCTCAACCATTAGATTATAAATCAATGGTTGAAAATATATTGTATCTATTGTAATTAATGAAATTTGAGAAAAAATAAAATAAATAAATAAAAGGGTAGTATAGGTAGATTAAAATAATTCATTATTTAATTTTTTTTAATCTATCCCTAAATAAAAGTCTAAAGCATTAATATCAAGACATTATGATTTGTAAGTTACAATTTATTTATACCACTAGATCTCCTTTAGTTAGTATGAATTTATTTTTGTTTCTTTTTTCACTAGTTCCATTTACCATGAAATAATTGATGATTTTGAATACCAGTTTATCAACTAATATAACCAAGTAACAAACTACGTTCTATTTTAAATTGTTTTTTTAATCTATGATTAATTCGTTCGTCATAATATTTCAAATTTAATCATATCTAAACTTTATACCGAATTCGTAAAACCACCTACATATTACATAAAATGATTCTACACACGATAAAATTTACACGTATATAATTCGAGATACCACATACCCGGTACATATATGAACCTACACACGCTAAAATTTACACATACACAATTTAAAATACCACTTACACAGTATATATGAACCTATAGAAGATAAAAATTACGAAACACAATACGAAATGTTATCTACACAACCCATATATGAACCTACATAACACATAAATGATCCTACATGTTATAAAATTTACACGTACAAAGTTCAAATACCACCTACACAGTACACACATGAACTTACTCACGACAAAATTTACAGGTACACAATACCACATCCACAGTACATATATGAAGCTACACATAATAAAGTTTATACATACACAATTCAAAATACCATTTACACAGTACAAATATAACTTTTTTTTTATATTAAACTACATATAATAAATAGCGGATCATGCTAATAACTTATAACTATAAAATTTTCACATACAGTAATGTCTAGCTTAATGAAAAAAAATAAAATAGTAAAAATTAAATATGACACTATGACCATTGATTAAGCATAAAAAATGAAACCGTTAAATACCACTTACACAGTACAAAATAAACTCTTTTTTATATATATTAAACTACATATAATAAATAGCGAATCATGCTAATAATCTACAATTATAAAATTTTCACATGCATTAATGTCTAATTTATTAAAAAAAATAAAATAGTAAAAATTATATATGACACAATGACCAATGATTAAGCATAAAAAATGAAGTTGCTAAATGCATTAATGTCTAGCTTAAAAAGGGCTACATCACAAAAGACATATGCACCCTTTTTAATTATAAATATGTCATAAACATGTGTTTGTATTTACGAATTTGTCATTTCTTTTGTTGACTATTGATTAAACAAATCAATGGTTCAGATTCTCTTCTCGCACTTCTCGCTAAAATATCACTTCTCGCAAGATTCATCCCCTATATATATATCGGATCAGGATCATTTGAGAACTTTTTGGAAATTGAGAACTATGAGAACCATTCTGGACCAAAAAAACCCAAAAATAAAAAAATCATAAAAAAGAAACACAAAAATAAAAAAAGTAAAAAAAAAAACAAAATTCTTATATTTCAATTCGGTTTAATAAAAAAAATCACACAAAAATTTTTTTTCACAACTTTAGCAAAATTATACATATATATATATAATATGTACATATATGTACACACATGTTTTTTTATACATATATGTATAATTTAGGGTAAATGATAATGTACATGTGTGTACATTATGTAACTAGAGATTAAATGAAATTATACACATGTGTATAGGTATAATACGAATTAATTAAACTTTTATTTTATTTTTTGTGTTTTTTTATGAAACCGGAATGAAATATAAGAATTTTGGTTTTTTTTTTTACTTTTTAAAAATTTTTGGTTTTTTTTTTGTTTTATAATTTTTTTAGAGGTTTTTTTCAGTGGCCTAAAATGATTCTCAAAGTTCTCAATTTGCAAAGGGTTCTCTTAGAGCATTCTCATCCCACCCCCTATTTCTAAACCAAAAATTACACTAAAACTCACTACATTTTTTCTCTCCATTTCAATTAAATAATACTTTTTATACCTTTATCAATACTTTTTCTTTTTCCGTCGCTCACAACCACTTTCAAAATATAGCTGTTAGGATCTTTACCACACACACACACACACACACACATATATAGGGAGAGGATCAAGAGAAAACTCACATTTAGAGAGAAAACTTAAAAACTCCTAGAGAATTATTTTTAATTAAAAATAAAAAAATATTTTCAAAATTCTGTTTTAGCCATTATTCTTATATTTTCTTATATTTCACTTGAAAAAAATAAAAAAAACAAAAAAAAAACCGTTGTGATGCACATACGTATTACTGTGCGATACCGTTGTATTGCACATGTGTATTACTATGTATCTTTGAGTTTAATAGTGTTTTATTGCTTATATTCAATATTTGTGTATTGTATATGTGTAGTAGTGTTGTATTATATGGAAAAAATTAATAATAAAATAAAAGTCGATGTGGTGCATGCACATGTGCGTTAATGTTGTATTACACATACGTACTAATGTGTATTCGATGTGTGTATTAGTCTTATATTGCATATATACAATAGTGTGTATCAAATATGTGCAATAGTGTTGTATTCTATGCAATACAAACACTTTTGCATATATGCAATGCACACTATTACACATGCGCACTATACCGAATAGGTTACCGAAAAGTTTTTTTTTTGAACCAATAACAACATATAAGAATAATGGAAAAAAAAAACTTCAAAAAAATTTTTTTTTTAAAAGTTAAAAATAGTTTTTTAAGAGTTTTTAAGTTTTCTCTTTAAAAGAAGTTTTCACTAGAACTCACCCCTATATATATATATATATATGTAGGTTAGAATAAAATCCACTTGAGTTGTGAAAACTTTAGAAACTCATTTTTAACCACATGCTTTTAATTAAAGTATAAATTTTATGGTTCACAATTAAAGTGAATAAAAAAATATAAATATAACATTTTCTCTCTTCTGAAAACATATATAAAAATTTGTAAAAAATGTTAAAAAATAGCAAAACAAATTTTTTTTTTGTTTTTTGATGTTTTGTATTACATGTTACAATATATATTACGTGTGTAAAAAAAACTGTGTTACATAGGGTTTTTATGGGTTTTCATAACTCAAATGGGTTTTCATTCTATATTTTCCATATATATATATATATATATATATATATAGAAAAGGGTTCAAATATGAATAAAGAGTTACCTAGGAATAGTAAGAACCAAAAATTTTTTGACATTTGGAATTAAAACCTATGGTAAAAGAATAATTCTAGGAAACTATGTTGGTTTTTGGTAATTTTAAACCTCAACTATTGATTAACATTATCCAATGACTATTATTTATTCTTAGTCTTCCTAGGAAACTACTTCTTTTTATTATAACCCTCCCATATATGTGTGTGTGTGTGTGTATATATATATAATATAAGGCTTAATATATATATTTCTCGTGTACATTTTATATAATATTTTAATATTTTTATGTTCGGCTTTTATTAGGATTTGTATAATACTATCATAATTAAATAATGTAGGTCCCTGGACTTGTTTGTGGTTAAAGAGGGCAAAAACGATAAAAACGAGCTAAACCGGCGAACCAGAGCATTAGGAAACGAACCGGAATGGACCAGGATCGAACCGGACCGGCTAGGCCGGCCACCACCTCCCCCCTACCGGAGCGCCGCGCGACCGGGGTTCCCAAGCCCGCCGCGCGGCGCAGCTAGGTGCTTCCAGAAGATTCTTTGACGAGTTTAGGGTTTGGGCCTTGTATTTTCCTATTTAAACACTTCTAAACTCAACCTTAAACAGAACCTGAATACCCTGTGAACCAGAGATGAATTTGGAGTTTCCTGGAGCTTAGGATTGCAATATTTGATGGGTTTGAAGGCTAGGAATCAGCCGGCGAAGTGCTTATCATCCAAGAACGAAGACTCCGGGTTTTATCGCCTTTTATCTTCCATTCTTATTTATTTTCGCCATGATTTCCTTTATTATCGTTTTGTTTGCTTTTATGATGTTAGGCTAAACTTTATAGACTGCCTACGTTTATGATGAACCTTTGTTGACGTTTGATTTTGACTTGGGATTTATTTGTCGTTATGGTTTTTATGAACTAGTTAAAAGGTTTGATTATATTTAATTGATGCATATGTATGTTTGAGGTTGTTTAATTAAGTTTTATTATTCTAGAGTTGCCTTGATTATTGTTAGTCATTATGATAGGTTTCTATTAGGTCATCTACTTTATGTTTTTTACTATTTTATGATTGATTTCGCGATAAGATCATAGGAATTATATTAGTTAATCAAATAAACCTAAGTGTGCGCTAACCTAAATAGCTGTAAGGTGCTAGGTTATTGATAGGTCTTTGTTGATCAGGATTGCTAGATTTAGTTCTTCGTAAGGAGTCCGTCTAGGTTTGATTGATTAACTTTGTCTATCGAGTCAACTGAATATATTAGATTGCCTTTGATTTCCGCGCTGTAAGGTAGGATTTCGTATAAAGGAACTAGTTTGTAATTAAATAGGTGATCGTAAGGAAACTTGATTTTTAATACTAGTGTGCGTTAAAACTGATTAGAAATCCATAGGTGTCTCTTGAGAAGGGTCAGGGGTCCTGTTCGGGTTTTCTCTTAAGCATCTATTTTACGATCCCGGTTCCATAACTAAATAGTCTCCCGGTTAATTGATAACTGAAACTTAGGGGATTGTAGCATAGGTGGTTGTTCATCATCATCTGAATTAAATCCAAGTTCTAAGTTTAGTCGTCTTTAGTTTTCTTAGTTAGTTTAAATTAGTTTAAAATTAGTTTATTAGTAAAACTCCCCTTAAACAAATAATAAATAAATAAGTTGTGTCTGTAGTTGAGTCTAATTAGCTAGTAAACGTAATTTAAAGAGTTCTGTGGGTTCGATATCCGGACTTACTTAGCTGTACAGGAGTCGATCGGTTCACTTGCGGGTTAGTAGTTTAGTTAAGTTTAAGAGTTTAGAATTTGTTACTTAGTGTCTACATTAAAGTGTTTTTATATAACTACTTTTAGCACATCAAGTTTTTGGCGCCGTTGCCGGGGACTCTTGGCAATTGCGTTATTAGCTTTGATTAGACTTACTTGCCATATACGTGCTATTTATATTTTATTTTGTTTTTGAGTAATAGAAGTTAGGTTAATATAGTTTAGTTAATTGTTAGTTTTATTTAGGAGTATTTTAGTAGGCGTCTACTTCGTCTTATTTTATTTTGAGTCGTAGGAGTCGAATTGTCTGTGTCTTTTATTTCTTTTGAGTCTCGTAAATATGTATGAGATTTGTTGTGGGCCCCATTTTACGCTTATTTGTCCTCAATATGTGGGGTGTTTGGCCCATTATTATACTAACTCTCCTGTGCAGCCGCAACAAAATTTTCTGCAGGAACCTCCGCCGTATTATTATAATAATCTATATCAGCAGCCTCAGTATAATCAGGGTCAATTTAATGATCAATATTCTGGCAGCAACCCTGTTGAGAGTAGTGTGTTCAATGACTCAATATCTGGCCTCAGAATCCTAACAGAAGTTAGCCGAGCATGCTATCATCTTGAAAAATCGGCAGAGCATTATTATAGATCTCCAACGTACATTAGAGAGCATTACTAGGAGATTAAATGAAGAAAAGGAGGAAGAAAAGAGATTGGAGTTATTGGAGTGTGTTGGCGAGTCAGATGAAGGGATCACTCAAGTAACGGAGAAGAAAATGGACAATGAAGTCCCACCTTCGGTTCCACAGGTTACTATTGCTAATTAATGGAGTAACTTTGATGATGAGATCAACGAAGAAGAATGGGTAGCTTATCAGAAGTCGTTAATGAAGAAAGAAGTGATTTAGGAGCAAGTGGATTTGGGAGACTCACTTGAGTTGATGTTTAGTATTGAAGAAGAGATAGAGGAGAAAGTGGATTTGAGAGATTCACTTGAGTTGTCGTTAGTGACGAAAAAAGAGATAGTGGAGGAAGTGGATTTGGGAGATTCACTTGAGTTAATGTTCTGTGTTGATGAAGAGGTTGAGAATACGTTGTGTGAGGAGGATGAGTTTTGGATTTGGAGTTAGAAGGGTTGCCTGAGTATGATAAGATAGGTAAGTTAGATTCGGAGGGTGGCTTTGCATTTTTTGAATCCCTACTAGAAGATATACAAGTGGTGGTAGTAGAAGAGCATCATAGCTGGCCCATGGCACTTATAAAAAATGTCGCTCATAAATCAAAACCACGGGAGAAGGCGAAGAGAAGAGCATCTACGAACCGGAATAATTTGCAAGTCAGAAGATGGTCTATAGGAAAGAAGAAGCCATTAAGGTTCAAGAACGACGAGTCTTCTTGATACATGTCATGCATCCGGTTCATGCCTGGTAAGTTTAAATTTTGGTGGTTTGACCCGTTCAGTTTTTACAATCATTTTTCAATTCCACTAATAAAATTTCGATGTTTAACAAGTACCAGTTGGAACTGAATGGGTTGGATAGGGTCCAGGTGAAAGAAAAACCTCCTGATTAAGTTTAAGTATGGGGAGGTTCCGCGGAGTTTGTATAATTGTCGAGTCACTAACGTAGTCTTTTGTAGGTTTTTTCTTTGTTTTTGTATTTTTAAGTTTTGTAGGATTTGAGCTAAAAATGACCCCCATGAAGTATAATGAAAAATTCAAGTGTGGGGATAGAGCAGCAGGAGTCGTATACTTTTTATTTATCTATTTGCTGCTATTATTCATATTCTATATTATTTGGGGTTGGTTGGTATGGTGACTTTGAATGATTAATATCTATCAAGTTGATAAGATATGTTTTAGATATTGTTTGTTGTGTTGCTCACTTCCGTTGTGTGTGAAGAGAAGGAGGTACTGCTTGATTGCTGAGCACGTTCGGAGTTTGAGGGCATTCATGGAAGAAGACTTTGGCATCATATTTCATGCACATATTACCAGCTAAGTCTTTTCCATTATATAGCTTGTTTGTTTTTATTTTTAGGTTTTTAGGTTTTTGTATTCCGATTTTATTTTTTTCGTCCTTATCCTTTCATTGAGGACAATGCTAAATTTAAGTGTGGGGATAGGATACTTGAGTCGTAGTTAAAATTTTATTTATAAAAAAAAATGAAAAAGTTTTGAAAAATGTCCCTTGATTTTGTTTCTTTTTACTTTTAAATGGGAGATGAGGATACTTATCGGGAATTGATTTTTCAAACTACTAATAATAAGATATAATTAAAGAACACACACTTAACTTGGGATGTGTCGGTATGCTCAGCCTTAAGAATGAAAGGGCAGTTTGATAGTTGGTTTTTAACGATAAATATGATTTTTAGTGGGAAACATGTTAAGTCTTTATGAAATACGAGATGAAAGGTCGGCCATACTCAAGCCTCATTTTTAGTTTGATTGTAGAAAGTTACGAATTTTAAAGAAATATGAATACGCTATCGTACGATGCTTGGGTAGGTTTAAACGTTAAAGTATACCGTGTAGCCGGTGATATAAACTTAAAATCTTGCACTTCTAGTTTTAGTGTTTAACACTTCATAGGCGTATGGATTTATGGCCTTTAAATCTTGTATTGATGGGATGCTCCGGGGTTCGGACACCATGGGTCTGTATGCAGTTATTCATCTGGTATTCATATTTCCTAAGTGGGTTTATGGATATTTCAAAAAGCCTAAAAAGAGCAAACACGCAGTTTATCTGCCAAATTATAAGTCAATAAACATGATCACAAAGTGCTTTAAAAGTACAAATTCACTACTGACTTGATTATACACGATGTTGGTCATATGGGGTCCCCGTGCTCGCGTCTCATTACCATTAAGAAACGGACCACACAGGACACGTCATATGTAAGCGTACAGATGAATTCGTGCATACTCACCTATGGAGATGGACTTTCGGGGTGCTGCTTGATAACGGGGTTATGTCATGTAGTGGGGAAAACTAGGTACTTGGTTAAATAATTGAACCTTAATCGTATCTAATGGCTGCTTGGTATACTTTGTAACACCCCGGCTAAAGCGGAAACACCTGAGTGTGACGTACAGATTGCTCAAACACACGTGACACTATTAGGTGACCATAATAACATTATTTCATTTAAATCTTCATGTAAAACAAGTTTATCAAATAATTACAAGTTGTAACAAACAAATAATCAAAATGATAAGTTGTTTATTTGAATATCCTATAAGCATGCTATGTGTCTTCTACTTTCATCCTCGTATCCCTACACCTGTAACATATGTATAAAATAAAGTAAGCTATGAATATAACTGGTGAGATTCCCACAGTTTGATATAATATGTAAAAATCATACAATTCCATGAAACTTATGAAATGAGCACATCAGGGTTCTTTACACTCGATGCAATGGACCTGAGTGTAAAGAACAAACGAAGGTCCTTTCCAGTTGGGGCTACCAACGTACTTGGATATGAGGTCCATTTTCCACTCAATACAAATGGATCTGAGTGCAAAGGGGGGCGTTTGATCATACTTATTGAAGCAACCACTGAGCAAGTAATTCTGAGCAAGTAATCAAGTAAACACACAAGTCCATGTAATGAATTATAGTTTTGTATATGACTCGATAAATCATTGAGTAATAGGATACATATGCTACCCCAAAAGTAATAAAAGCGTTGAAAAAGGGTGTGTGAGAAACTCACCTCGAAAATGAAGATAAACATTGCAATGAAAACAAAGCATGATAATGAAACCAAAGCAACCAGAAGTGCATTAAAGAACTCGAAACGTTTGAACTTCTCGAACTATAAATAAAATAAAATAAGTACAAATATTTAAGAATTAATTAACGGGATTATACATGTTAATTATTTAGCTTTAAAGATGTCGCACTATATATTTTATTATCTTGGATTATTTTAATATTATACTTTTAACACTAACATGAGAGTTGCGATATTACGTTGTACAGATTTTAAATGAGAATTTATATCGAACAATTATAACTACGTTATTTAATTAAGGTTAATGAATTAAAAAGATAACGAACTTTTAAGTTAACGAAATTAAGTTTAACGAAATATAAACTAACAAGCCGATTATGGTTAACGAAAAGGAATATAGTTATCTTTAATGGTTTAACGAATTACCGAATTAAAGTTTAACGGAATCAAAACTAACGAAACTAATGTTAAAGTTGCAACGAACTATATTATTTAAATATTATTTCAATTAATAAATTATTATTAATATGAGAATTTAATTATTTATGGAGCATAGATTCTATCTTAAAACAACTATTCTAGAGTTTATAAATATTAACGAAAATGAATTATAAAGTGAACGAAAGGTAAATATAATATTAACGGGTTTGACGAACTTAACGAATATGAAAATGTTGGGGTTTTGGATAAAAATGATAAAATTTATTTATAAAATAATTTTAATTTACTTAAAATAATTTTATTTGATTTTTAATAGATTTTAATATATCTGTTATGATTTTAAATAATAAGAAGAAGGTTTTAAAAAAATATATAAACAGAACGGCTTGACCCGGGTTCGAACCCAGGTCCTCACGCTCACACTCATGTAGCTTAACCAAATGGACTAGTTTGTATTAATATTGGAAATAAAAATACATAAATAATACTTCAAACCCATCTTCTTCCTTACAAATAGAAACCCTAGAATCCAATTTAGTGTTTTGATTCAATGTTTGTTAAGATTAGGTTGGGGGTTTTGATAGACGGATAAAAACTATGACAATGCATATAACAATTACCTCGTATCGCTACGGTCGTCGGAGAACCGTGGTTTGGCCGTATGTGAACTTGGTTGAAAGATTACAGAATATAAAGAGAGTTTTAGATGGATTTGAAGGTATGGATAGGTTTAGACAAAGTTTAGTATTGTATTTATACTGTTAATTAGGATGTAAATTTGTTAATTGCTGTAAATACGATTAGCCGATTATCCGGCGAGTTTTACGGCTAAATTCGTTAGTTTCAAGATGTTATAACGCAATTAAAATATTAGTCAAAGGTTATTATCGAGGTCTAAAGTCGTTACCACAATTAAATGGGTCAAATCGCGTGATTTAGGGGATGTATGAACTTCGCCGGAGCCGTTTGGGTTCGCTGGACGGCGGCCGGAATTTACCGCCAGAAAAACGTGCGAAGGGAGGGGGGGCTGATGGGTTGGGTTATTTAATATAATAATAATATAATTTAAATGGATTTTACATTTTGGCCCCTGAAGTTCCAAACTCTATTTAAAACAAGTTTAATATATTATTTATGAATTGAACCTTGAACTTTAAAGAAGAGTTTTAACTGAAATAATAAGTATTAAAACTTGAATGATGGTTATGTTATGCTCGGATAGTTCGCGAATCGATTAGACTTAAATAAGCTCTAAATCTCGGAGGTTCACTAATCGAATAAAATGAATAGAAAACGAAAGAACGTTAGCTTAAATCCTTGTGAACATCATATTACGAAGAACGTCAAACGTGAATATAATGAAACGAGGAAATTGTTTGGTTTAACGAACACTAGTAAATAAAGATACCAAAATAACAATTTGTCGCATAGTAATGTGTAACGAGAATTAATTAATAACTTATATATATATATATATATGAAAACAAAACCAAAAATTCAAAATGGGTCGGGTTTTCGGGTTTGAAAAGTAACGAATTTAAATTTAGGTAGATAAACAATATCCTTGATCATCTTAGCTATTCATGATAAATGTGCAACAATGTTTTAATCTGCTAACTATGAGATTTAAGTCAAGTTGGGGTGGTTTGATCCGGTAAAATCTAAAATAAAATGGGTTTTGACTGTGGGTTCCACTAGATTATATACAAAATAGTAATAATTATATTCGGATCTTACTTGCTCCGGTAAAGAAAAAGGCATGGGTTTAAGTGGACAACAATATCGGTGATCGTAGTTTTTGCATTGTTCTAAAATTTTAAGGTAACCTATATGTTTGTAATACTGTATTTCTCCGATTCTGATCCCATTGCAATGGGACTTTTTCAGGGACAAAAAAGAAATAAGTGTGGGGATATTTGATATAAGGCTTAATATATATATTTTCCGTGTACATTTTATATAATATTTTAATATTTTATGTTCGGTTTTAATTAGGATTTGTATACTACTAACATAATTGAATAATGTAGGTCCCTGGACTTGTTCGTGGTTAAAGAGGGCGAAAAACGATAAAAAAACGAGCTAAACCGGCGAACTAGAGCATTAGGAAACGAACCAGAATGGACCAGGATCGAACCGGACCGGCTAGGCCGGCCACCACCTCCCCCCTACCGGAGCGCCTCGCGACCGGGGTTCCCAAGCCCGCCGTGCGGCGCAGCCAGGTGCTTCTAGAAGATTCTTTGACGAGTTTAGGGTTTGGGCCTTGTATTTTCCTATTTAAACACCCCTAAACTCAAACTTAAACAGAACCTGAATACCCTGTGAACTAGAGCCGAATTTGGAGTTTCCTGGAGCTTAGGATTGCAATATTTGGTGGGTTTGAAGGCTAGGAATCAGCCGGCGAAGTGCTTATCATCCAAGAACGAAGACTCCGGGTTTTATCGCCTTTAATCTTCCGTTCTTATTTATTTTCACCATGATTTCCTTTATTATCGTTTTGTTTGCTTTTATGATGTTAGGCTAAACTTTATAGACTGCCTACGTTTATGATGAACCTTTGTTGACGTTTGATTTTGACTTGGGATTTATTTGTCGTTATGGTTTTTATGAACTAGTTAAAAGGTTTGATTATATTTAATTGATGCATATGTGTGCTTGAGGTTGTTTAATTAAGTTTTATTATTCCATAGTTGCCTTGATTATTGTTTGTCGTTATGATAGGTTTCTATTAGGTCATCTACTTTGTGTTTTTTACTATTTTATGATTGATTTCGCGATAAGATCATAGGAATTATATTAGTTAATCAAATAAACCTAAGTGTGCGCTAACCTAAATAGCTGTAAGGTGCTAGGTTATTGATAGGTCTTTGTTGATCAGGATTGCTAGATTTAGTTCTTCATAAGGAGTCCGTCTAGGTTTGATTGATTAACTTTGTCTATCGAGTCAACTGAATATATTAGACTGCCTTTGATTTCCGCGCTGTAAGGTAGGATTTCGTATAAAGGAACTAGTTTGTAATTAAATAGGTGATCGTAAGGAAACTTGATTTTTAATACTAGTGTGCGTTAAAACTTATTAGAAATCCATAGGTGTCTCTTGAGAAGGGTCAGGGGTCCTGTTCGGGTTTTCTCTTAAGCGTCTATTTTACGATCCCAGTTCCATAACTAAATAGTCTCCTGGTTAATTGATAACTGAAACTTAGGGGATTGTAGCATAGGTGGTTGTTCATCATCATCTGAATTAAATCCAAGTTCTAAGTTTAGTCGTCTTTAGTTTTCTTAATTAGTTTAAATTAGTTTAAAATTAGTTTATTAGTAAAACCCCCCTTAAACAAATAAGAAATAAATAAATTGTGTCTGTAGTTGAGTCTAATTAGCTAGTAAACGTAATTTAAAGAGTTCTCTGGGTTCGATATCCGGACTTACTTAACTGTACTAGAGTCGATCGGTTCATTTGCGGGTTAGTAGTTTAGTTAAGTTTAAGAGTTTAGAATTTATTACTTAGTGTCTAGATTAGCATGTTTTATATAACTACTTTTAGCACATTAATATATATATATATATGTGTGTGTGTGTGTGTGTGTGTGTGTGTATAGGGTTAGGTTAAAATAAAAACCCACTTGAGTTGTGAAAACTCTAGAAACTCATTTTCAACCACATGTTTTTAATTGAAGTTTGAATCATGTGGTCCACAATTAAAGTTAATAAAAAATGTAAACATAAATATAACTTTTTCTCTCTCCTGAAAACATATAAAAAAATTAGTAAAAAAATATTAAAAAATAGCAAATCAATTTTTTTTATGTTTTGATTTTTTGTATTAAATGTTATAACATATATTACGTGTTTAAAAAAACAAAAAAAAAACGATGTTACATATATATATATATATAAAATGGTTCAAATAAAAATAAGGAGTTTCCTAGGAATGGTAAGAACGAACTAATAAATTTTTGACATTGGCATTATAACATATGGTGAAAGAATAATTCTAGGAAACTATGTCATTTATAATGGCGAAAGAGTAATTCTAGGAAACTATGTCGGTTTTTGGTAATTTTAAATCTCAACCATTGATTAACATGATCCAATGGCTCTTTTCGTACCTCTCTTTTCCTAAAGGAAGACTATGAATAAATCATAGCCATTGGATCATGTTAATCAATGGTTGAGATTTAAAATTACCAAAAACCGACATAGTTTCCTAAAATTACTCATAAACGACATAGTTTCCTAGAATTATTCTTTCACCATATGTTATAAGGCCAAATGTCAAAAATCTATTGGTTCTTACAATTCCTAGGAAACTCTTTCTTCTTATTTGAACATTTTTCTATATATATATATATATATATGAGGGATCTTTTGAGAACCTTGTTGAGTTTTAAGAATTTAAAGATCTCCATTCTTGGCCACACATTTAATTAAATGGATTAATTTATATTGTTGAGATTAAATCTGATTAAAAAATCAAAGTAGGAGAGAGAATAAAGATGTAAGTGGTTACACTAATTTTTACGTTCGCTACATATATGTAAAATGTTGACTCGGTGCATAAATAATTCTGTAATTTTTTTACGTGTATGTAACATAAATATATTACGCATGTGTAAAAAAATTCAAAAAAAAATGTTACATTGAGTTCTTTCGAGTTCTTAAAACTTAAAATGGTTCTCATTTGAAATCTCCCTTATATATATTACATATAAAAGATCTAAGGTGGATAAAATTGTCATTTATGAATTATAAGACGCTGTTAACCATTAACGATGAGACGCCGCTAAAATTGAATACCCTGTTCTCCGACGTCCTTCCAGTGTAATCTACGGCTACATTCAACCCCAATTCTCCAATTAACACATCCTTTAAACCCCTACTAATCTAAGTCTACAGATTCGTTGCAACTACTCAATTGCAATTCTATCCTCTAATGAAATGCCCCATTCAATTGCAATTACACATATTTGTAACCCTTGATTCAATTATCCAAGGAAACTGTCATGGAGTCAATGCTCGGACTATAATCAGTTGCTTCATCCCACCTCCACAATTACAACGCACCAGGGGCGGAGCTACGGGTTTGAAAAGGTGGGCCGGTGCCCACCGTCCGGCTGCCGCCGGCGCTCCACAACGGCCGCCAGTACCTAATAATTTCTAATTTCATCTGTTTTCAATTTCAGGTCATTGAATTCCAAAAACTGAAATGGCTGACTGGGTGGTATTAAATTGATATGAAATGGACTTTGAATTGCTTGCCACAAGTAATCCACAACAGATGATTCCCCGGTAAGTTTCCATCTATTTTTGTTCAATTTTCTTCATACTCAATTTTGAAGTTTATGTTCAATCTGATTATGATTGTTCTAATGTATTTGATTACCATAATATGGTTAGTTATATTTTTATGCTTAATTAACGAATATAGGCATAATAGCTTGATTCATGATACCCTCCAGTTGTTTGATGAAATGCCAACGATCTTGGTTTGGTACTCGCCTTCTTGATCGATTATTCTTGTTTCCTAATGATTTGATTAACACTTTATGCCATTCTTTTAAGACTTGCTTATTTGGTTATATGATTTTTGAAAAGCAAAAGATATTTGACAAAGCTCCTCAAAAAGCTTCAAATTTGAGTTTTTTAAAAGTGTTTTTGCTATTCAAAAAACAAATAAGCAAGTTTTAGAATCTCACCCAAATACCTCTCAAACTAAAGAAACTAAAAGCTAAGTTCATTTATATTCTAATAAGCATATATGTATAATGTAACTAATAATTTTTCGAGTTATTTTTCGAGCTTGCGTATAATTAAATGAATTAGCAAGAACAAAGTTACATATTTGCATTGAGGAACCAAAAAAGATGTTGTCACGGCATAAGATTAATTATATTCTGTTGCTTTTTCTAAATCAACTTAAAGGGCAAATTCGTTATACTTAAAAGTTAAGATAAGTGCATAAATTTGTTGATGATCATAAATACTATGTAGATTAGAAAGCAAATGCTACAATAAGTATCCATCTAATGTTTGCCATAAGTCATAACAGTAAACAAGAAGTTTTGAATATTAAATGAATTAGCAACCTAAAGGACACATTCATTAAAGTACTTAAAACAAAGTTAAGATGAAGTCTTAACTTGAATACGCCACTGTATGAAAGTTTTATAAGCCACATGGACAGTGAATAATTGCCTACCAACTTTGCTTTTGTTGCGATGAAGTCCAAAATGGAGATTGAAGAAACGAACACTTGGCTTTTCTTGTTCATTTCACTTAATAAACGGTTTTCCTAATAGCCGTCATGACTTTGGTGGACGGTCAGAAGTTTTATTTTAGGTTCATTTAAGTAATTTTTTTGTTTAAGATCGCAGGTTCAAATCCTACTGGTCTGTCACAAGCACAATTAGATAGACTAGGCCTCAATGTTTTTTCAAAGTTTGGCCGGTGTTCGTCATTAAAAAAAGGGTTTTCAAAAACAAAAAGACAGAGAAACACAATCATTTTCGATGCACGATTAAAAAGATTTAAAACTTCATTACACATTTCTTAAACAGTGTATTATGAGAAAGAATAATATTTCTAAACTCTTGTATAACATACAAATTAATTTATGTTTTGTATAACCATCAAACTTATTTGTTCATATATCTATAAACTTTTACATTTAACCTGTACAATTTTTTTTTCTTTTAACAGCGAATGTTTTACACCAAATATACATCTTTCCTCAGGTTCGAACCTGTGAGACCCCGAATTCCGGGAATACTACAGTTGGTAATCACATCCATAATTTTACAAAAATTTAAAACCTAACAATTCTTTGTATTTAAAACCAGTTCAGAGTAAATAGCAGCGGAAAAGTTTAAGTATTAAAAATCCCAAAACACGGGTACAGGTGTCCAAAATCAATTGAAAATAAAATATTCGTTTTATTTGAAATCCTTGACCAGAAATGCCTTCAACCTCCCGAGTAGCATCCAGCACATCCAAGCGGTAGCATCCACTTCTTCACCTGAAAGTCAAACTAACATACACACAAAGTCAGCTTGAGCTGAGTGGGTTCAAGTTTTCATAAACAATATTTCATACTTTATCTCAAAATTATAGTTCTAAACAATAGAGAGGATAATAATAAAATAATTAATATAATTCGCCAAATAATACATTCATCGTCGAACACACGTACACGGGCCTTTCCACCACGAGTCAAGACTCGAGTAATATATTTGACCCGGACGCGGTAAGACCTAAGCATGTGACACGAACCTCTCCACCACAGGTAAAACCCGAGTAATATATTTGACTCGGTCACAGCTTACACATCCAAGCACGTGATACGGACCTCTCCACCACGGGTACATCCCGAGTAATATATTTGCTCTGATCGCGGCTCAACATTCAACATTCAACGGCCCTCTTCACCACGGGATTTTAAAACCCGAGTAATATATTTGACCCGCCAGAATGATGATCACGCCACACGGGCCTTTCCACCACGGGATTTGAAAACCCGAGTAATATATTTGACCCGGACGTGATCACCATGCACACACACATCAATAAGCCTACTCACGTCATTCTTAGTCACGAGGAACTAAATATCATCGCACAACTGTAGGCTATAAGGTAACACATACTCATACATACATACATACCTCCATACATACATACATACATATATACATATCTATATATATGTAAACATCCTAACATGAACCAAGTAAATAGGTCTACTCGTATTCAATTTCTACCAAGTCTATTAACATCATCGAGTCTAGACCATCAATAATATATGTAACCTTAAAGGATACAAGACCATAAACAGGTCTAAAATATCCTAAAGCATGTAAAATAATTCAAATATAACTTTCAAAATGCACAATCACGAGTGAGACCATGTAATACCATTCACATGGTTGTAACGGGTAAAATCGTAAAAAATTGGATTTCGGTGTGTATGCTAGCCCAAAACGTAAAAAGAGTAAAAATGGCATCATGAACTCACCTGAATCAATTGAACACCTGCAACGAGCTAGGAAATCCCTAAGTGCACAATCACAAGCAAGGGCCTGTAAATTATACACAACGTGTTACTAAACTAGACCATAAGAACACTCTTGCCTAATGGGCCGTTCAAGCCCAACACTTTGGCCGAAGGCCCAACAACTTGGCCCAAGGTCCAATACTTTGGCCCAAGGCCCAACAACTTGGCCCAAGGCCCAACACTTTGGCCCAAGGCCCAACAACTTGGCCCAATGCCCAACACTTTGGCCCAAGGCCCAACAACTTGGGCCGAGGCCCAACCCAACCCAATTACTTTACCTCAGCCTCTAAAATCTTTCAACTAACCAAATCCACCCTACGCTTATGGCCGGGGCTAACCATGATGCACAACTCACCCGCCGGTAATCAAATCGAGTCGAATACACGCGTAATAAATCTTAAAACAAATTGTCAAAAGAATCAGCTCCAAATGGGCCAAATTCCCATCTTAACCTTTTCTTAAATCATAATTATGTCACCCGAGTTGATAGGGTTGACGGTTCCTTTTTAAAACTTTCAATTTAACATTTAAACGAAAATTCGCGCACCGCCTGCTCGATTGACCAATCACCAACCAAAACAGCCCCGAGTATCAAAATTTTAATTTTACCACAGCCCTTAAACCCCCCTAGGGCTGTACAAACTGATTCGGTCGGTCATCCGATCGATTAACGCATCAAACTCAACAATTTCCAATCCTACACCCGATAAACCATAGTTTTCGAACTAAAATCGATTGACCGACCTAAACACCTCCATTTGCTATGAAATTTTAGTATGTTGTAAGTGACATACCTAGGAAGTTTGTGGTGCAAAAACCTTATCCGAAACAGCCCCAAAACTACCCAATTAGACAGCCACCCGACAAGCCTAAAAACAACCGAATTTCGTCGAATAAACGCGCCATAAGGATGAATTAAGGTGAAAAAGAGTTGTATACATATAATACCGAACTGGAATGAACCTCGGGAGGCTGGATGGTGGTTGAGTTGCACGCAAAACGAGAGAGAAGGGGAGCGGGGGTTGCGCCGATCGGACCTAGGATGGGTTAAGTTTTATTTTTTTATTTTATATAATATATAATAACAAATTAACATTCTGGCCCCTCCACTTTATTAATGGTTGAACTTGGAAGAAAAGTTAAGTGAGAAACTTTTTCGAGGGTGGTCAAGGAGCCCTCGGAAGAATGCCGGGTCAAGCCCGGAAGGTGTATACAACACTACAAAGTTAAACCTTTTTATTGGAAATTTACGGACGTTACAAGTTTACACCCCTAAGAATGGGATTCGTCCCCGAATCCCGCTACACAGGAACAAGCGCGGGTTGCGACAATTCAAAACATCACATCATACACAGAACGGGTATAAATAGTACCCCTACTAATGATATCATACTACTTCCTAGCTAAACGATTACACACGAAAGCATTCGAGAGGGAGATAAATAGATAGCGGAGTGCAACAAATAAAATGATCACAAGGGTTACCTGAAATGGTGTCCGTGTCCTCCTTTGACTCCTTCTTCGAGATACTAAAGGCACTCGCCTTAACCTTCGGTCTCTCTTCCATTTTCCCCCTCGAGGAAGTCCCCTGCTCGGACTCCCCCGCCCTATTGGTATGGCAATTTGACGCTATGTCCAGACCCCCTACATCGGAAACAAATCAAAGTCTGGCACTCATAGCTGGCGTCTCCAGTCTCCCCACAACGAAAACAGGGCATAGCCCCAGGCCTGCATTCCCCCCGATGCGGCTTCCCGCACTTCCTGAATCCATCGCTATACCCTTTACTCTTACGATCCGACGTCTCCGTCCTCGCTTTCTTCCCAGCCGACACAAAATTATGGCCCCCATAATGTTTGCCGTTCGAGTTAGAGCTCGGTTTCCAATCCTTTCCAGATTCAGTTGGGCTCACCATCTCTCTCTGTTCATAAAATGTACCTGCAAGGGTAACCACCGAATGGAAAGAGCTCATGCCGGTGGTCACCACACCCCTACGAACATCTACCGGTTGACCCTTCACGTAATTTTTGATTCTTTTATCTTCTGGTGTAACTAGATTGGGACATAGGCGAGCCATCTGGTTGAATTTTGTAGTATACTCTTGATGTGACATATCACCCGCTTCTAAAACTAAGAACTCCTGCTCCATATTATCTACTTCATGCGGAGGGCAAAAATGATCGATAACCAACTGTTTCAACCCTTCCCAAGCCATCCTCCTAATAGAACGATTACCCATAGCCTGAGCTAGATTATCCCACCAACACAGCGCCTCAGAACGAAACGAGGCAGTAGCATAAGTTACCATATCCTCCTCTTTGCACTTACTAACCCTCAATACGGCTTCCATCTCCCTAACCCACTGATGAGCAGCCAACGCATCTTTAGTACCATCGAAAGCGGGAGGGTCGCACTTCTTGAAATCCCCATACGAACAACCTCTATAAGACACACTAAACGCACGAACTTCTTCCTCCTTCTCACTTGACACCACCACCTCGTCTTCAACCTGAGTCTCTTGTCCTTTTCCCTGCTTATCTGCACTCTTTCCCACCATTGACTCTTTTGCAACCCTAACCGCCTCAGCAACAATCTCGGGAATAACGCTCTGAAGAACCTGATAAACCTTATCTGCGATGGCTGCGCGTATAGCAGAACCTAAGACGGGATTATCCCCTTCCTCTTGAACCGGGGTTTCCTCCTGCTGGGATGTAGGAATCTCACTCTCCGCCTCGGCACGCGGCTTACGACCACGGTCGTGAACATTCGGGCGACCTCTCTTAGCAGTACGAGTATTAACCATGACTTATCCCTACAAAGACAGAATTTTAACATGGTCAAGTACAAGTGGTATTTAGAACATGTAAGGTAATGGTAAACTGCCAATAACATTGATCAAGTGTTATTAATTGTTTACTTTACCCGCCCATCCTAAGCACCCCCTGCCCCTAACCATATTAGTATCCCATCTAACACTTAAGCAATTTATGCACATAATAAAAATTTAAAACTTATAAGAATGACTAAAAAAATTAAAATTACCTCTTGGTGTGCAGCTACTCACGGATGGCATTTCTAGTCCATTCTTTTACAGTTCGAGTCCAAGCATTCAAGAATTCTCGGATCCCTCGAACCATGGCTCTGATACCAACTTGTAAGACCCCGAATCCCGGGAATCCTATAGTTGGTAATCACATCCATAATTTCACAAAAATTTAAAACCTAACAATTCTTTGTATTTAAAACCAGTTCAGAGTAAATAACAGCGGAAAAGTTTAAGTATTAAAAATCTCAAAACACGGGTACAGGTGTCCAAAATCAATTGTAAATAAAATATTCGTTTTATTTGAAATCCGTGACCAGAAATGCCTTCAACCTCCCGAGTAGCATCCAGCACGTCCAAGCGGTAGCATCCACTTCTTAACCTGAAAGTCAAACTAACATACACACAAAGTCAGCTTAAGCTGAGTGAGTTCAAGTTTTCATAAACAATATTTCATACTTTATCTCAAAATTATAGTTCTAAATAATAGAGAGGATAATAATAAAATAACTAATATAATTCACCATATAATACATTCATCGTCGAAAATACACGTACACGGGCCTCTCCACCACGAGTCAAGACTCGAGTAATATATTTGACCCGGACGCGGTAAGACCTAAGCATGTGACACGAACCTCTCCACCACGGGTAAAACCCAAGTAATATATTGGACTCGGTCACAGCTTACACATCCAAGCACCTGATACGGGCCTCTCCACCATGGGTACATCCCGAGTAATATATTTGATCCGATCACGGCTCAACATTCAACATTCAACATTCAACGGGCCTCTTCACCACGGGATTTTAAAACCCGAGTAATATATTTGACCTGCCAGAATGATGATCACGCCCATACGGGCCTTTCCACCACGGGATTTGAAAACCCGAGTAATATATTTGACCCGGACGTGATCACCATGCACACACACATCCATAAGCCTACTCACGTCATTCTTAGTCACAAGGAACTAAATATCATCGCACAACCGTATGCTATAAGGTAACACATACTCATACATACATACCTCCATACATATATATATATATTGATACATATCTATATATATGTAAACATCCCAACGTGAACCAAGTAAATAGGTCTACTCGTATTCAATTTCTACCAAGTCTATTAACATCCTCGAGTCTATACCATCAATAATGTATGTAACCTTAAAGGATACAAGACCATAAACAGGTCTAAAATATCCTAAATCATGTAAAATAATTCAAATATAACTTTCAAAATGCACAATCACGAGTGAGACCATGTAATACCATTCACATTGTTGTAACGGGTAAAATCGTATAAAATTGGATTTTGGTGTGTATGCTAGCCCAAAACGTAAAAAGAGTAAAAAGGGCATCATGAACTCACCTGAAGCAATCGAACACCTGCAACGAGCTAGGAAATCCCTAAGTGCACAATCACAAGCAAGGGCCTGTAAATTATACACAACGCGTTACTAAACTAGACCGTAAGAACACTCTTGCCTAATGGGCTGTTCAAGCCCAACACTTTGGCCCAAGGCCCAACAACTTGGCCCAAGGCCCAACACTTTGGCCCAAGGCCCAACAACTTGGGCCGAGGCCCAACCCAACCCAATTACTTTACCTCAGTCCCTAAAACCTTTCAACTAACCAAATCCACCCTACGCTTATGGCCGGGGCTAACCATGATGCACAACTCACCCGCCGGTAATCAAATCGAGTCGAATACACGCGTAATAAATCTTAAAACAAATTGTCAAACGAATCAGCCCTAAATGGACCAAATTCCCATCTTAACCTTTTCTTACATCATAATTATGTCACCCGAGTTGATAGGGTTGACGGTTCCTTTTTACAACTTTCAATTTAACATTTAAACGAAAATTCACGCACCGCCGACTCGATTGACCAATCACCAACCAAAACAGCCCCGAGTATCAAAATTTTAATTTTCCCACAGCCCTTAAACCCCTCTAGGGCTGTACAAACTGATTCGGTCGGTCATCCGATCGATTAACGCATCAAACTCAACAATTGCCAATCCTACACCCGATAAACCCTAGTTTTCGAACTAAAATCGATTGACCGACCTAAACACCTCCATTGGCCATGAAATTTTAGTATGTTGTAAGTGAAATACCTAGGAAGTTTGTGGTGCAAAAAACTTAGCCGAAACAGCCCCGAAACTGCCCAATTGTACAGCCACCCGACAAGCCTAAAAACAACCGAATTTCGACGAATAAACGCACCATAAGGATGAATTAAGGTGAAAAGGAGTTGTATACATATAATACCGACCGGGAATGAACCTCGGGAGGCTGGATGGTGGCTGAGTTACACGCAAAACGAGAGAGAAGGGGGGTGGGGGTTGCGCCGATCGGACCTAGGGTTGGGTTAGGTTTTATTTATTTTTTTATATAATATATAATATCAAATTAACATTCTAGCCCCTCCACTTTATTAATGGTTGAACTTGGAAGAAAAGTTAAGTGAGAAACGTTTTCGAGGGTGGTCAAGGAGCCCTCGGAAGAATGTCGGGTCAAGCCCGGAAGGTGTACACAACACTACAAGGTTAAACTTTTTTATCGAAAATTTACGGACGTTACAGAACCTGACATCTCCAATATAAGAGCCAAATGTCTCTACCAAATACCAAGTGAGCTAGCCCCACATTAACTATACAGGTAACATTAGCCAAGTTATATATACAAATTAATACGCAATCAAACAAAATATTCGTTGATAAAGTTAGTTGTAATATGAATCTAAATAAGTCTGGTGTGGTGTAGGATGCACACTTATTTGATGTTATATAACTTATAAACTTATTGATACTGAAGGGTGAAGCCGCAAATCTGTCGGGGTGCCCCTTGGCGCTCTAGGGCAGCGTCCCTAGTAGCAGGGTCTAACGGGCGGCCACCCCTTGAGGGGTCCAATGGCAGAGCCCATGGCTGTGTTATTCTATGTTACCTTATTCGGGACTCCGTGATGGGTTTTAGAGTGAAGCTATGTTGACAGTTTGTTATTTGCTAAATAAAATTCTTAATAAAATGAATAAAATTACCCCTTATGATTGACTTGGTGAGCCTTCTAAGATTTCATTATTTGAAAATATGTGGCTGTAGAGCTGTAGTAAAACTTACTAAACTTTAATAGATTATTATAAAATGTTTTTTAAATATTTGAAAACAACCAAAGACGTTTTTTTACTTCATAAAACCGATTTTCTTTTCAACTTTTTTATAAAGTGTTTTTGAAAAATAACTATAGCAATAGTTTACATTAAAAAAAAGTCGTATTACTTTTTAAAACGACCGATTATATAAAACGGTCTGCCACAACGTGGGCGTTTTTAGCACACAACGTGGGCCTTTTTAGCACTCTAAAATGAGTTGATCGAATGTTATCACATGCAACAATGCAGGTGCAAAAATCATATGCTTTAAGCAGCACATTAGTGTTAACACCAAACCTAAACCTAATTGTAATATTCAATAGAAACAAAAAGCAAAACAATTGGACGGGACTGGACATCACAAAGAAAACGAAGGCACCGAAAACCTCATTACCAAGCAATGGGAGATGCCAATTATATATTGTGTAGATTTAAACATAATATTTTTTGGGGTTTTCTACAGCCACCCCTTTTTACTAAAAAAAAACCGACTAATACGTCGCGTATAGAGCTATACGCGGCGTATTAGTGGGTTTTTCTAGAAAAACCCACCGGTTTGTCTTATTATGCTTTTTGTTTTTTTTTCTTTTCTTTATTTTTGTTATTTATTGTTATTTATAATTATTATAATTAATATTATTTTATTTATGAATAAAATATTATTATTCGGAATTCGGCAAAGGGCGTTCAGTGGCATGGCTTATATAGGAAAATTGACATTGCGAAACGACCTTTCAATTTATTGGCTGCTGTCGTTATGGACAACTTGAATCAGTTACAGTGATTACCTTGGGAAAAACTGACAGTGCCAAGCGAACCCTTTCTTGGATGCTTTCGGTATCGGCATCTCAAATCTGGCTCTTCGATTTCTTCAAACTCCAACTGTCTTGACCGTCGGCCACCCCCACCAATCGTAGTTGTGTTCACTAAAAACATATCAGTCGTCACTAATCTTAAGCTTTGGCTTATTATTATTTTTATGTTTAGTTGGGAGTATTGTAAGTTGATCATCTTGTGTATATTAAAGAATTATCGGGCTTATGTATATATATATACAGTAGATATGCAGTATAAGAATTCATTCCTCCAACATAACCAGTGCCATATCGAGATATTAGTTTGATGAGTTTGAATCTCTCAGATCCGTGGTATCCGCTAACGGCAGCGATAACGGGAGCCCATAATTTGGACAGAGAAGTGGAAATCCGGTCATTGCTCCAACATAACGAGCACCAGATTGAGATATTAGTTCGGACTTACCTGAACCGGGTTGACACGTATGCTAACGTGGATTTAGGCTCGGTGTTGACGCTGATATTAATACGTTTGCTTACAGCTTTCATTATCACCGGCATAATACACAATGAAAGCACAAACTCAAACAACAATCCATACAATAGCAATTCTCTTCATACAATTGCTATTCTCTTCATACAATTGCTATTATACGGATTGTTGTTTGAGTTTGTGCTTTCGTATTATGCCGGTGATAATGAAAGCTGTAAGCAAACGTGTTAATATCAGCGTCAACACCGAACCTAAATCCTCGTCAGCAAACATGCCATCCGGTTTAGGTAAGTCCTAACTAATATCTCAATCTAGTGCTCGTTATGTTAGAGCAATGACCGAATTTCCACTTCATTGTCCAAATTATGGGCTCCCCATTATCGCTGCCATTAACGGATACCGCGGATCCAAGAGATTCAAACCCATCAAACTAATATCTCGATCTGGTACAGGTTATGTTGGAGCAATGAATTCTTATACCGCACATCGACTATATATATGTGTGTGTATATATAGCCGATAATTCTTTAATATATATAAGATGATCAACTTACAATACCCCAAACTAAACATAATAATAAGCCTAAGCTTAAGATTAGTGACAACTGATATGTGTTGAGTGAACACAACTACGGTTGGTGGTGGTGGCCGACGGTCAAGACAGTTGGAGTTTGAAGAAATCGAAGAACCAGATTTGAGATGTCGATAACGAAACCAGCCATGAAATTGAAAGTTCGTTTGGAAATGCCAGTTTTCCCAAGTAAGTCCCTGTAACTGATTCAAGATGCCCATAACGAAACCAGCCAATAAATTAAAAGTTCGTTTCATACTGTCAATTTTCCCAAATAAGTCATACAACCGAACGCCCTTTGTCGAATTTCGAATAATAATATATTATTGATAAATAAATAATATTAATAATAATAATCATAAATAACATTATTAATAACAAAAGAAAAGAAAAGAAAGAAAAGAAACCATAGTAAGACAAAACTGATGGGTTAATCTAGAAAACCCACTAACATAACAAGCACCCGTTTGATATAATTACACACTTTAAGAACGTACCTCCGAACGTGTTGTGAATCTCTGGCGTACATCAGGTACCTAATAATAATAATAATAATAATAATAATAATATTTTAATACTAATAACAATATAAAAATTAATATTTTAATAATAATAATTATATGTTTAGAATAATATTATTTTAATAATAATAATATTTTAATAAATACAATAATAATATTTATTTTAATAACAATAATATTAATATTTTAATAGTAATAATATAATAAAAAAATTTAACAATAACGGTAGCAGTACGGTACGGGAAACCTGATTTAAGTTTGGGAGACCCGGCGAACTAGGGTTACCGTAAAACTATTCAGGCTCATATAGGTGGTGTCTATATAGTAGGCATGCTGTAGTATAACGGTCGGTGCCTAGACAAAAGTCCCTATAAAGTATAAATTGTCTCTCTTGGTATCACATACAAAACTAAACCAGTCACCAAATCTCTGTCCTAACATGTACAACTACCGACTTCATACTAAATAAAGATAAAACGAAACCTGGTTCAAGTCTGACTGATCATTAGCGGCGTACCCCGGCTCCTAACTCGGACGTACCCCGGCTCCTCCTCGTCCGACTCCGGAAATAAATAACTGTTGGGTTGTTAGTTGAATGAAGAGGGTGAGGGTGAGGGGTGACGTGAGGTAAAAAAAAAAAGAAAAGGATGGAGAGGGAGGGGTGGGAGCCGGGGCTCCAATAATATAAAAAACCCAATACGCCGCGTATAGGATACGCGACGTATTAGGGTACGATATGACAACCCAGCCCAGCTTTTGCAGGCTAGGATGTCAAATCGACCCTAATACGCCACGAATTAGGGGGTGTGGTGGGTGTTCCTAGCAGGACCCTATTTTTTAGCTAATTTTTACTAACTGGTGATAGGGTTGGAAATTTTTGGACACATATAATTAATAATTAGTATGTGTTACTAATAAATTAATTGGTAACACATCCAAAGTTGAGTAATGATAAATGGAACATCGATATTTTAAGTTGTGATTGAGAACTTGAACCATGAAAAATGGGTTTGTCCCATATTTGTGAAATGGAAAATTAGGTCTGCCACGCATCGATAAAAAGATAAAACTTGTTGGCTCCTTATATATAAGGGGAATGACTCAAAAAATTATATTTCTGTGACAAGACACTAAAGATGCAAGCCCCCGACGCACACGAGTCATCTACTAGGTGTTGTCTTCTGGTGAGCTGTGTGCCACCAGCTCAGAAGTAGCATCATCGTGTGATAAGCGCGCAGCTGACAAGTGTGTCGTATCTGATAAGTCACCATGGATCTCCTACTATATATAGAAAGGTGGTGAGCAGATTTGATAACAAATATATAATCAACTCACTTGATGATGCACCACCGGTATACTCATCTAACTCGTTTCCAACTAGTTCGTTCCAACAATCGAGCTCATCACCTCGTTTTAAGTATAGTTCGGGTGCTAGGTATCCCTGCAATACACACTGCTTCGGCTGTTGTATTTAGGGAGACAGACAAGTTCACCTGGGTGGCCCGAAATCTGTTTTAATGGACATTTGTTTAACATAAATCATCAGCCAACACTCCGCTTCGATTTTTGCTTTCTTTATTTTTGTAATTTTGTTTCATGTTATTTTCTTGCATTTTGCTATTCTTTAATGTACTTTCATGTTTGTTGTATTATATATATATATATATATATATATATATATATATTGTAATCAATCTTAAATTAATGTTTTTTGTTGTTGAAAAATTTTATGAACGGTGATTCTACAGATAATGGCTAGACGTGCATTTTGTAACTAGGCAGCACTCAAAAACGTAGGTTGTGTAAGTAGCAATACGTCTTTTGTACATACCAAACAATCGAAATGCAAAACTCAATCTGGACAACAAAGGTAGGCATGTAAAACCCCAAATAAAAAATTGTGTGCCTCATCGCATAGGTGAAAAATCTTTAATCTAACACGAATTTGGAAAAAGATGAATTATGTGGAACTTTATCTAATACGTATGTATCAAAAGTTTGAATTGGCGATAACATAGTAAACCAATTAGGTTTTTATTTCCTTAAATTAGAAACTCAAGATAGTGTGAATAATCTTGAATGGAATTTGTTAGTTGAAAAATGAAGACGTTATTCTCCTTTAAACAATGGGAAACACGTAGGTTTTTGTGCATGTCAAGATTCTTGATTTGCCTATATGTTCATTTAGTGAAGGCACCAATCTAATTGTAAGCAAGATTGGCAAGCATCTTACAATGGACCGCTTTATTTATAATATTGATGCGTCGAGAGATATTCGAACAAGGACATGCGCTTGTTCTTGAGGAAATCAAAGCAGATCAAGAACGAAGGCGAAGAGCTGGAGGCAGCGGAGATCGGGAATAATTTCTTTTATATTTTTAGGATATTTATTTTTTTTAATTTGTATTTTTTTATTTTATTAGGATGTTAATGTTTTTTTATTATATTAATTTGTTTTTTAGTCATATTATTATGCTATATTAAAACAAATAAAAATTAGATAATTCGCTGAAGCCACCGCTCGCCTAAACCACAACAGGCTCGGTGGCTTCAGCATTGATTTCAGCGTGGGTCTAGTCAGCACTACATGATACAATATTATTGGATAAATTTGAAGCCTAGTTTCAACAACAATACACAATATTATACAAATAACGAGTCAGGCTGAACTTGTTTATTTTAAAATTTTATATTTATACACAAACTGATACACATTTAATTGATCAATAATAAACTATAAAATGTGCAATTTGTGGGGTCCATAGTTGTCACATGATATAGGGATTTTAGAGCATTCTTAGCCCGTTCTCCATCTCTATCTCTATAATTATATTAAAAAGCACTACATTTTTGTCTTATGCTCAATTAAATAATACTTTTTATACCTTTATCATTACATTTTTCTCTCTCCACCCTATAATTTACAAAAAATCAATAACTTTTCCCCAAATTTATAAAAAATAACTACGTTTTCTCTCTCTCCACCCTATAATTTACACTCACAACTAATCACAACTCCACCCCATATTTTACAAACTCTCTCACATAATTTTAAGAGATGAGTTGGAAATGCTCTCACATTATAGTCTTGTGGATGGGTTGTAAAATTTGGAGTGGAATGTTTTGTTTTTTTTTTTTCGTATCGTAGTCTTGTGGATGGGTTGTAAAATTTGGAGTGGAATGTTTTGTTTTTTTTTTCGTGATTCGTGAACTCTTAATAATTCACTTAGCTAATTTTAAAATATTTTCAACGTAGTAACTTAAAAATAATTTATGACCTAAATAATAAGAAAATACAAATTCTAAAAGTTCATATATGTGTGTGACAAAATAGCAAAAAGTTATGAAATATGAATTTATATAAGCATTTGTTCACTTGTTTAAAGAATTTATTGGAATGTGATATTTGAAAATGGGGAATACAAATAAAAGAAAAGAATCTTTTAAATGATGATAATAGTAACCACATAATAGGCATGTAAATGAATCAAGCTTATATTTATTCGTTCTTTTAATATATATACGAATAAATTTGACTACATGTTTCATTCGTTTATTTTATTTCGTTTATATATTAATAAAAAATAATTAAGTTTGATTTGTATTTTACAAAATGTATACCCAAATAAGTTTATATTAATTTGTTTGTTTGTGTTTATTTTATGTTCGTTTATGTTTGTTTGTGTGTTTATGCATGCTTGTTTATTTTTGTTAAGGCTAAGGATAGCGGGGCTTGATCCAAGCTCAAGTGATCCAATAAATTTACGACACGTAGGCGGTGACGTGGCACAAGATCAAACCCCAGAGGGTGTAGTGGTCCAGGTGATCCGGAGCTTGATTGAATTAATAATAATATAAAACATTACATTAATAATAATTTAAAATATTACTAGTCTAATACATGATTATCGGGTCTTCTATCCCACAAATGCTCGACCAACTCATGCCGAAGGTTGTCGTGTATCTCACGGCTCTTGATGATATTTAAGTTGTCAAGTCGTTGTTCATTGGTGATTGTCGATTCTTGTCTTGGAATATCACCTTGGTAGTTTTGACAAATAGCGTGACCCTCGTCTTCTAGTATCATGTTATGTAGGATTACACACGTGTAGACGACTTCCGTTATCTTCTCCCTTGTCCAAAATTTTATTGGATTCGCCAATATTGCCCATTTTTTCTTTAGGACTCCAAACGCCCTTTCAATATTTATTCTGGCCGATTTTTGTCTCTTCGTGAAGTACTTTCGTTTATCAGAAAGTGGAGACGCATAAGCTTGAACTAGTGTCCCCCATTCGCTGTAAATACCATCAACGAGGTAGTACCCGTACTTGAAGTGTTCTCCATTTGAAAACAAGCCTGTGGGGGTTCAACCCCGTCAATAAGCTCATCGAATATCGGTGATTGATCGATAACATTGAGGTCATTATTTGACCTGGCAACCCCAAAGAACGCATGCCAAAACCAAAGATCCTTTGATGCCCCCGCCTCAAGTACAATAGTAGAGCCGGGGTGATCACCTCGGTGGAATTGACCTCGCCAAGCAGTAGGACACATAGCCCAACCAACATGCATACAATCGAGGCTACCGAGCATCTCGGGGAAACCATGCCTTTCACTGTGCACCTCGTATATGCGTTGGATATCATACATTGTTGGTTTACGTAAGTATCTCCGTTTGTATAGCGATATGACCCCTAAATATAATTATTTAAAATTATATAAATAAATGTAAATAATAAAATTTTAAATAACACTATATACCTTTACAAAAGTGGTTAAGCGAATCGCGTCCGGTCTTTTTAGCCATTTGTAGATACTCGTCCAACATGTCCGAGCCAACACCATGTGCTAGTTGCCGAAGAGCGGCGGTAATATTTTGAGTAGGCGTGAACCCGGGATGACCTCTAGCGTCATCCCTTTGTTGAAAATACTCAAAGTGCTCCGGCAAGTCATTTGCTAGACGCATGAATAATCGTCTAGTCATTCGAAAAGGGGTTTTAAAACTTTCCTCACCATATGTGGGATCGGGGCTAAAATAGTGACGTATCAAAGTTTCATTAGCAGTCTTTCGATCACGAAGACGTGATTGTCGGAATAATGGGGCTCGAGGGCGTCTTTGATCGATCAAAAAATTTATCGTCGTTTGAACCGCTTGACAAATGAGTTTGTCTTCTTCGGAAGAATTGGAAGACGAAGACGATGAAGACAATGTCATTTATAAAAATGGAGAGAAATATAGTTTTGGTAGAGGGAAAGTATGGTTTTTTAAGAGATTAAGAGATAATGGGGTGAGTTTTAATTAAAATGAAATGTGTGAATTGGTATTTATAGGTTAAACAAAAAAAAACTTTTTCTTAAAAAACCACCCCAATGGCTATATTTCCCATGCGGACTGCCCTGCGCCGGCCAACCGCGCCCCATCCGCGCCAAGGTGGTAGCGGTGTTCGAGAGCCAGGTGGCCACGCCGGGCCTCCGCGCCCCCCATCCACGAGACCATTACCCTCAGCCTAAGATACGTTCATTTATGTACGTAATTATACGTTTATATTTTAAATGAACGAGCATGAATACAAATATTTGTCCAATTAAATGTATGTCTTCATTTAAAGTTAAATGAAAAACACAACCATACTCGTGTTCATATTCGTCTGGCTTGTTTACAAGCCTACACATAATCATCGTTCACAAACCCCATATCACGCTTTTATTTACCCTTTTAGAATCTGTGGCCATTTGGAATTTATGTGGTGGGCAAACATATGATCAATAATGAATTATTTATTGCTGGGCATGAGTAAATTATGCATGTAAATAGGAAAACATGGTTTTAAATGTGTTAAAATTGTCTGTTTCACTACAAAAACTTTGTCTCTATTTCTTTTCCTGCAACTATACTTTAATTTTTATTTAAATTGAAGTGTAAGTGTGGAAACTTATTAAAAAGAACAAAAGATTGCAATTGAAGTGTAAGTGTGGAACTTATCAACTCCGGCAGTACGCTGCTACTGCTCCTTCGAACAAGCGCATCCTAGAAACAGATCGCGAATCTGTTTAAGGGAATTGTGTTAAACACAAGCCCGGTTCACTGCTACCGTTTCTTGTTTATTTGTTTCTTGTTTCAGATTTTCATACAAAATTACTAACATGTTATACCGATAATCTAATAATAATAATAATATATTTTATACTTAACATTCACTATATTAACACGTATTCAATAACGAAAAGAGAAGTGAAAAGCGTAACGCAAGAGTAAAAATAAACAAGAGGGTTAGGTAATGCTTGTCGATCATCTGTCTATATATAACTAAACCATCTCCTTAAATTATTTGCTCCATAGATCTCTACAATATTTAGCACTAACATTAACACTCCCATGGCTATCAACAAATCAATGGGTCCACTTGCAAACTGGTTCCATAACCTATGGCTCTACTTGTGTCACACCCCCGGCAGAAGACGAAAATGCCGAAGCGTGCGTAGATTGAAATCATGCACATGGTATTAAATGTAAAAACTCACATTAAAATAAACCAACATATTGTTCATACCAAACATAATCCAAATAGAAAACATGATATAGCAAATTATTCATTAAACTTCTAAGTCTGACTCATCCCCTATATAAAACTTCAAAAATCTTCATCACTTAATTTCCATCACTTGAAGAACATGCGAGGGTGTCAACTAAAAATAGTTTGTGAGAACATAGGTTTTAAAAATAAGTTTTATGTTGAAAACATTCCATATGCGTTAAGTTACTTTGTATACTACACCAAACCTCTGACACGTTTAGCGAGTCGTCTAATCCACGATTAGACTATTATGTTTAATGTTTAACGATCGTTGGATTCTGAACACACAGGCCTCTATCGAGGCCCGCGTGGGCAGGTCGGGCCAATAGATCTATCATCATACTACCACGGGCTTTAACAAGTTAATGGTTGTACATGCGATTAAGTATACACTTGTAATGATTACACATAACGAATATTATGAAATAAAGCTTGAATCAAATAGCATGTATTAAACATAGAATAAATAAGTTGCATGTTTCCACCCCCGAAGTATAAAACGTTTAAAAGCATGAAAAGGGGCTATGAACTCACCTTGCTTGACGGATAAACAAGAACACGAGTAAGAGTTTGTTGAACCGGTCACGGGATGCCCTAGATTAAGTTATGATTTTTAAATTAGTTAGAGTATCGCATACTAGAATGTTCTAAACCAAGAGCATGACCTCCAGCAGGTTGATTCCTAGGAAAGAGTCACGGTTCCAATGGGATTATTTACGCCACTCTTGCCTTCAACAGAACCGTTTGCTTGTCAGATGCATACATACCCGGTTTATACTCTATTTGTATACTAGCTCAAAATGTTTTAGAATGGTCTTGATAAATAATAAAGTACGAGGTTAAAAGTGTAATATCATATAGTTTGGGTGTTTATTGACATTTAAGAAAGTATAGGGTTCAAAGTGTAAATATTATAGTTTATGATGTTTATCGACATTTATGAAAGTATAGGGTTTAAAGTGTAAATATTATAATTTAGAATATTTATTGACATTTATGAAAGTATAAGGACCAATTATGTAAATATAATTTTTAGTTTATGATAACTTAATGAGTTTTTGAAGATTATAAGAATATTCATAGTTGTTTATGAAAAAATTATACTTCAATCCAAAATTTTGAAAAAATAATTATGATTTCTTCAAATAAAATGATCATCATAATCTTTTAGAACAAATATTAAGGGTTTTATTAATAATTTATGATGATCATGGTGAGAGTATATGAACAATTATGAAGATTCAAAAGAAAAATTAAGAACATAAGAACAAACTAAAAGAAATTCAAAAGAACAAGATCAAAATCAAAGAAATATGAAGAACAACCAAGAAAATATGTAAAACTTATTTGATTATGCTTAGAGAGAAAAGAGATAATGGGATTTGGTGTGAAAAATAATTATAATGTGAGGCTCTATTTATAGTGAAAGGCAGAAGGTTTGAATACAATTGCGATAGAGATAAAACTTATTTAAAGATCAAGAGATAACTTAATGATAATTATAATTATAATAATTACAAACAAAATGATACTAATTAAAAAAAATAGATATGTGTGCATGTGAGAAAGTGCACGGCTCTTTTTTTTTAATTTAACTTTTTTTTATTTTTTTTTTTCAAATTAGATAATGTAAAATTTGAGAAACAGGTTTAAGATAGAAGTTTCTAGAATGTTCTCTTTTTAAATCAAATGATTAATTTAAATACTTAGGATAAAATAATAATAACAAAATATTTTGTTACATGCTATAAAATATTAATCTAGGCATTCCGGTTCAACGTGTCATAATAATGATTAAGCACGATTATAATGAAATGAACATAGAATCATATAATTACGCATATAAAGATAATGCTATTCGATAAATGACAAATAATTCAACGCTAATAAATGTAGACAATGAAATAAATACGAGAACTTTATTAAATACGAGCATAAAAGACTAGCGTTTTTGCAAGAAAAATCCATAGATGTTACAACTTGTTCCACAAAGTTGAGGATCGGAAGACTCTCATTCTCATCCTCTCTATTATCTCCGTGTTCAACTTGCTAGTCTTCATGATGCCACCAGGTGGTTTTTACCCCGCATCGTCACTTCAGAGAACGACCTGATAGTGTACCAGGCCGGGAAGTCGGTAGCAGCATACAACTCTCCTGTTCACTTTAGAGAACTCTACGTGTCCAACACGGTGTCGGTCATAAGCTGTATGGCATCGGTGCTTCTGTTTGCGATTGGTTTATCGCAAAGGAGAATGTTCGCTTTTTATTGTGAGGGTGTGTGCGGTAGTCACGGTAACTTGTACGATGTACAGCGTCAAATCGGCTTTCGGAGTCATATCGTCATCGGTTAATCACAGCATGTCGGAAGATCTTACGGCTCTTGTGACATCGTTGGTGAATTCAGCTATGAATTGTTACTTTGTGGTTGCTGATCTAACATTATAGTGTTTATTTGGTTTAGTTTAGGAGTTAATGAGTAGAAGGGAGTATTTAATAATTAATAATCAGTTGCTTGGTTAATTATAAGGTTGGCTTAATAAATACGATGATAGGTCTTTATAATCACAATATAATGTAACTTATTTTTCGTGGTTGCGTATAATTAAATGAATTTGCAATAACAAAGTTACATATTTGCATTAAGAAACCAAAAAATGCAATAACAAACTATATATTCTATAACTTTTCTAAATCAACCTAAAGGACACAGTCCTTTTATTAAAGTAGTTACACAAAGTTAAGATAAGTGAATGAATATGTTATCGATTTGAATACGGCAATGCATGAAAGTTTTACAAGTCACATTGACCTACCAACTTTGCTTCTTTTTGTGATAAATTCCGTAATGAAAATTGAAGAGTACACTTTGCTTTTGTTGTTCAGTTCACTCAATAAACGGTAACAAAAGGACAGAGAATTTATAATGCACGATTAAAAAAGATATTTCTTAACTATATTATTAGAAATAAAGTATTTCTAAAATCTTGTGCTTTTACATACAAATTACATGATGAATAACTATGAAACTAATTTGTTAAATCTGATATAATCTTCTGGCTCATCCTCGGCCTCCAATTCCATGTCCAAACCCTAGCCCACTTCAATCTCTCATCAACTGGCTTATTATAATTTCAGGTAACTAGGACCTGGGTTTTGTTGCCCGGAATTCCAATTCCAAAATTACCTTTTTTACTATCACGAAATTGGAGCTGCTATTTATTATAAGTCCGATTCGATTTCGGAGACTACGGTGCCGTCGTTTATGCAGGGGACGAAGAATGAGAGTGCACTTAAGGCTATGTTTGCTTCGGTGAATGCGCATATTGATGGCAGGGATGATATTAATGAGGAGAGGAGTCGTGGGACGGTTAATTTTAAGGGTTTATTGCCCGGATTTTTCGGTTCGAGTTTCGGGGAATGGGAACAATGGATCTTCGGTTGGTTGTCCGAAACAATGCAGTGTGGGTCTATTACTTACTGGTTGATTTAAAGGTATATATACTCTAGGTGTTACAACTTAATCGCTATAAGTTGCTGAATGATGTGCATAAACCTTAGTTTTTTGTTAATATTTGATAGTTAACCAGTTGCATGTTCTTAATGTCACATGGTTGTATTGCTTGAATTAATGTTGTTATAGATAAATGTATTGTTGAGCCTACATGTTTTTCTTGGATGTTGTTATTATATAAGGAAACCGATCGCTACAGTAAAATGGGTATTTTTGTAATTTCATGTTTAAGGCACCGCCGCTATCCAGTGCATAAACCTATTGAACTGAACCTTCGAACGTACCTCTGACCGGAAGCTGTAATTGACGGGAGACTTCACCGGCGACAGACGACGTTCGAAGACATGGGAGAGTAACTGAACACCGGCAGCTTTTCGATGTAATTGGTCCTTACGGCAGCAGGAATCGATGGGTGATTAGCCGATTAGGGCTGGAAGTAATATCGAAATCAAGCCTCAATTTTGTATGCGATTAAGGTATCCCCTCTTCATATTTTTTCAACTATGAGCTGATGCTTACAAGCGCTTTATATGAATTCAAATATGGGTTTGTGGCTAAGGTGTTTTGAATTTTGTAGACCGCCGCGTGTGACATTTTTGTTAGTTTCTTTGTATTAATTATGATGTGTCAAATTTTGTAGGAGTATGGCTAATAAACACAGGAGGCTTGAGTACATCATCTTCATTGCAATCTGGTAATTTTGCTATCCAAGTTTGTTTTTAAATTGCATAGTTATCAATAATCATTTTAGTTATATTCTTGATGATGTAGATGAATAAGGGGTATCAATAATGTCACCGGACAACATTTAGAAAAAGAAATGTTTCAACTTTCAATGACTATGTGCGCAACAAAACATTTCTTCATCTAATATGACATATGCTTGGTATATAAAGCACATGTTTCATCAAATGCAAATTTAATTTATAGTTTTTTTTTTCATATTTTAAGATTAAATAGGACAAAAACTTTGGTCAGTAGTTTACCTTTTACATTTCACAAAAGAGGCTTGAAATTGTGAATTGGTGCTTATGTGATTTGCTTAACTTGCATTTTAAATCAGTTAATTCAGTACGGTTGTCGGCTGGTGCAGGGTTATTTGGAAAACTGAATGATCCGAAAACCATGTAACCTGCCAAATACCACAGTTACTGTGATATTCACTTTACATTATAACTGCTGCCTCACCCTATGAATCATTAGTGTCATTTTTTTGAAGGCAAATGTTACAAGATTTGATGGCCATGTCGAGGCAGTAACTACAATAGCTTTTTCAGAGAATTGAAGTGTTGTTTAGTTACCAGATATGCTTGAAAGTGATTTTTTTAGGTTTGTCTCAATCCACCTATGTAAAAACATGCCAAACGGATTCAAATGAGATAATCATGTGTTTATAATATGTTTTGCTGGAAAATTCTTATTGTAATAATAGTGTTTTTAAATCCTATTTAATATGTTATGTATAATGTAGACACTTTTAATTTTTATGATGCTTTTTTGCAGTGGAATTTGATTATAGTTAAGGTGTGGTTATGAGTTTCCGATTCTTCTCACGACCAGCTGGTATGGGGCAATGGAGCTTCATCCGCATTAATTACATATAAACGCCCTGCAGTTCAAGTATATTATTAATGAGTCTATTTGGGTTATGTTTTGTCTCTTCTGAGGACGCAGAGTAATGTTTTATATATAACGAGTCATCTCGAAAAGTGTTGTATCTCAAACGGGTCGATTTGAGTTATGCTTTCTCTCTTAACGGGTAGATTCCAGTTATGTTTTATCTTTAACATGACGAGTGTGTTATGTTTTCTCTCTAATGGGATGAACCCAGATCATTTATTATCTCTTAATGGGTTAAACACAGGTTATGTATTATCTCTAATCGGTTGAATCAGGTATGTTTTATCTCAGACTGATATTGACCAATTTCTCTTTGTGTACGTTTTGGACGCACGATAAAAAAACACGCATAAGTTGAACAGCTACGGCGTGAAGTGCTGGGCATCCACTAGTTATTTTTAATGCATGATTAAAAAAATGTATTTCTTAAAACTATCATGAGAAATTAAATATCATTTACATTGAAATTATATCTCAGGTATAACCATTAAACTAACATGAATTTATATATTATTAAAATAGGTTAGAACTCGTGTAATACACGGACTGATAAAAAAGTTAAAATAAAACTACTAATATAAATAATTGCTTGAGTCCAGCAATTGTTGTTCACATAATGCATTTTCTTCCAACTTATTAATTTAAATTCCTCTAATAAACCAAAACCTACTTAAGTCCAGCAAGAAAGATGTAATTGCCCTCAACTTATAGGAAATATCCAAGGAACAATTCTATGAATACAGTACAAACTTGCCCAATCAATTAAATCCCGCATCCCCTTTCGGTAATCTTTGCAACTCCGACATGTTTATCCAAGCCCTTGAAATATGAATCACCAATAAACTTTCATTAAATTTCCACATAAAAAGCTTCAAAATTTGCTATTAGCAGAATCTGGGAAGTGGGAACGTGAGATGTAGGCAAACCTTACTTCAATCTTATGAGATAGAGTTTCCAACATAAAAAACTCAATTAAATGATCAAGGGAATACGAGTTTTACTTAACATTTATAAAAATTATGAAATTTACCATCTTTTCAAGCAAGTTATTCCATGCTTTCCTACTAAGGATATAATGAATGGTGAATTTCATAAAGTCGGGATGGAAAGCTTTACATAATGCTATAGAGCCAAATGATACTAACCCATCCCTACCTGCTCCCTTGATTCTTGCAAATTCGCATTCTACATGCGCTGCCACTAAATTAGTCATCTAAAAGATTACTTTTTTTTTGTAAAAAAAAATGCAAGGTATATATAAAAATATAAAACTGCCTAACTTTTCAAAGTAAAAAATTAACAGGTAGAGAAAAGTGATCATCATAACTCTTTTTTGCGGCATTTTGTTGCAAATAAAATTTTATCATCAAGGTTTTATATATAATCAAAGTTTGAAAGTAAATTCGGATGTATTAAATATATTTTGGAAAAGTATGAAATCATATATACATTACAACACAGGCCGAACATAGTTGGCTGATAGTTTACTATACAACTATAATTGTGCATTTAATTGACAAAATATACTAAAATTAAGGTTGGAGGGTTCACATAACAAGGATGATTAAGAACTATTTAAACAAAATACCAAAAAAAAATAAAAATCATCACAATGATCTAATGCAACCACATCAATCACTAAAGGAAACAACAAACAAATATACATATTTAGGGTTTACGTTTCTTGAAAGAAAGACAAAATCAAATCGATTTGATACCTATCATTGAAGTAAACATAAGATGCTAAAATCGATGATTACTTAATCAAAACGAACCCTTCAAAGCCCCTAATATTTCAAGGTTAGGGTTCTTCGTACTAAAACGTTTGTAAATCAATCGAATCGTCAAACAAAATCAATGGAAAGTGTGTTATTGAAGAGTTTTACTTTTACCTTTAAAATCCACATAATTTTTGTCTGAAGAGGCATTATCTAGGTTTGTAATTGGAGAGGGGTTACAGTTATGTTGAATGAAAACTTGGTTATAACAATTTATAGATCCAAAATACAACGTCTGGGTCGGGTAGTTATCCACACTGGATCCCAAAATGAACCACATAATGAAAATGGGTTTTAAAAAGGTGAGGAATGTTATGAGAGTGACAAGTGACACAACATGATATTCTTTTATTAGAGTAGATAGATTTTATATGATCTATCTACATATTTGTAGCTAATATAACTTATGGATATGTACAGGTAATATAATTAACGCATATGTAGGTTATATATAAATTAACGTCTTATGTTTTGATGTAATTATTAGTATGATCAAAATGTAAATGGTGTATCAAAACTTTGGTTTATCTTTTTTATCAAATCATAATCAAACAAACTTTTAAATGTTTTTAAACTTTATGAAAAATGTGTGAGATATTATAAGTATAAAATTTTCGTTTCTAGTTATCCCTACCAAAACCCTTCTTAATCAAAGTTTAAAAAACAATTGTCATTTTGTTTCTTTTCAATTTTCTTTTCAGCATCTTTAGATGGTACCATATTCTGTTTGCAATTGTTTCCCATCAATGTTGCGTGCATGCACCTTTATGGAGGATTATACCTCTAAGTGTCGTATCTTAATCTTTAGGTTATTGGGTAATTACCTATCTTCATTGGTCTATTTTTATTGAACGGCTATGCATTATAAACAAGGCCTTGAAATTCGGCCCAAAACATAACCAGAATAACGAGCCGAAAAAGAAACATGCAAGGAAAAAAAGAAATAATTACAAGTTTACCGATACATTGGATCTAGTTTTTATACAAAGAGAGACGCCGCCGCTAGTCCACTACCATCATTTGTTTCCCATTATTTGATATAGAAACATGTGCGAAATCCAATATATCTCTTACCAAATTAATCCCCATCGGTGTACGAATTTTTAGCCAAATGCTCCATATGAGTTTGGCAGACGAGCAAGAAACCAAATTATGGTTGGCCGATTCCAGATCATTATCGCAGCTCCAATTTAGTAACATTACCCACGATACATTACCACTTTGGTTGATCTTAATCTTTATTTTCCGGTTATCTATATATCAATATACGTGCCGATCTTAATTATTTGTTGTGTTTTACTTCAATTCCTACGTATGCCGAAGGTGCAATATTTGATTTAAATGACATAAAATCCTCAAGCTTATGCACGCACGTGACATGCTGGCATAAAAACGAAACATGTATTAAATTGTAAAAAAAATCAGAAGACAATTCATGTTTATGTTCATGTAATAGGACTTAGAGGTCAACAAACTAAGTTGTGTTCAGAAGGTCTCAAATCTTTGTGTTCAGAAGCGCTCAGAGCTCGATCTATGAACTGGTTTGGGAGACTCTAATTGGTCTCTTAATTAGGTTTCGGCGAAAATTTACATAACGCTAAGTAGTCTCAGTTAGAACATTTGACCGGGTACATCAATTAAATATGTCTTTAATAACAAAATAAATGTTCTTAAGAGGAGACACCAAATTTATTCTAAGTAAATGATGTGATGCAAATCTCTATGGTCCTATTGCGAGGAGCCCATAGTGGCAAACTGACAACTTTGGTAGCAACCAAAAGTCCTTGCTATAGGTGAAAACGGCCTCTAGTGAGGACATGTTGTCACTACAAACCTAAGTTATGTCCTCACTGTAAGCAATGGTGCTTCTTATAAAGGGATTTCTAATTTTGGCAGCTTTATCAATTTTTTGAAACTACAAAACAAATATGAAAAACAGAAACTAATTGCATAGGATAACTAAAATACTTGTAAAGCTAATTTTGAAAATGTTTACATATTGTGAGAACTAGGGGCAAGTCTCCTTTGGTGGAATGGGGGTTAAATGTTGGAATTTGGGTCTAACACCTAAGCCAAACCACATACGGTCTGGCTCGTCGAGACCTTGTCGTTGACTTGTAATAGGCCTTATAATTCAACTCCTAATCAAAGGTATGCCTTTTCAAGTTTGAGCATTTTTTTTATTTTGATTTTCCCTATATCATGCTGGTTCATATGTAGTAAATGTACTTCAACCTCTTCTATTACATTTTTTATTTATTTTAGTGGTCACACATTGTAATTTATTTTTTTTTTCATTTTCGACCTATTGCATTTTGAATCTGATTATGAACGGTGTATTCCTACACTTATGTGTTAAATATTATATATGATTTTTAATTATCATAATTTTCGGTATCCAAGGATTAACAAACTTTGGATTTATGTTTCCCTGTTTACTTGAAGTTCTATTCGGTATTTAAGTTAATAAACAGTTTTCTTTCGAGTTTAAATTCAATTGTTCACCAACACAATTGGTATGAAAGCGTAGATGATCTACGATCTCTGGGAAGTTCAAGAACGCTGTGTGGCGGCTAACCACAATTGATCAGTTGTTCCAGCTGCAAGTGCAGCTCATGCTTTTGATCAAACTAGGATACTATTCAACATTTAACTTCACATTTATTATCCCTATATTAAAAACCAAAATTTATTCAAAATACACGAGGCAGAATACACACCTTAGTGATTTTTACACCTTATTGATTTGTATATGTCAAATAAACACACCGAAAAACTAAGAGATAAATATTATACATTGATAGTCGGGGTCACTAAGGCCTTGGCCCATGGCCAGTAGTAAGAGGTGTTACCTCTTTTGATTGAGACTCAAGTTCAAGATTGGAGGAGGTGTATATTGTATGTATTTAAAAAGGTGGGGTAGAAAAACTCGGGGATGGTAAAACCTAAATGTTGTCAGTCCCAGACGTTGAGGCGTTAAGTCGAGGCGAAATTGGTCAATTTCGGTTACAAGCGTTATGGTGCCAGAACTAAAACCATAAATAAAATAAAAAAAAATAGTAAAATTGAGTGGACTAATGAGGTAACATCCGTCGTTAAAACTCGAACGTAGTAAAACCCGAGCGTTGTCAATCCCGACCCCGTTGAGGCGGTGAATCTACGCAAATTTGGTTGGTTTGCGACACTTTCGTTACGGTACTGGAACTAAAAAGAAAAATCAAAAACAAAATTGACATAGGTCTGTTTTCGTTACCTTCATTACAGTAACAGAACTAAAACGAAGGGCAAAAAGTTTACGTGAACTAAAACAAAAAAATTACGATACCGTAACTAAAACAAAAAAAAATGGTATCCGGTCGGTTTTCATTGCATTCGTTACGCTAGCGAGACTAAAAAATAAAAAAAATAAAAATAAAAAACCAAAACAAAAAGTAAAATGCCGAGAACCAATAGGTTGCCGTAAAATAGTCCAATGACGGTTTTGTGGCACCAAAGTTCTCATATGTTATTATTAGTAACTAGATGCTCAACGCTAGCCAAGTAATTAATAGGAACCAAAGTTCTGTCTTGCCAACGCCACCCTACATAGACATGGAGGCTATTTCAAGTTTTATGCATAGTGGTGAAACTTGGAAGCCCCTTGTAATGATTAAATAGTTATAAATTAATTGATTAACTAATTAAAAGATGTGGGGTGATGCGGCATAAAAAACTTCAATGGAAAAAAGAAGTTCGATGAAACTATGAGGTTTATGAGTACAAAAAAGGTTTACTAGTCTCCTTATTTCACTAGTTTCCCACAATGCCCCTCCTCCGAACCCAAATGGAAATACAAAAGGGTTTCAAAACCCGTGTGTTGAAATTTAGGGGTGAAAAACCTATTAACACTAGTTTTGGGTCAACTTGCAAATACCTAAACACATAATGATCTAAAGGGTTAAGGCATCTCCAACTAGATTATGGCAAATGTTTAAGAGGGGTTTGAAAGAAAAGGAGATGATGTGGAGAGAGAGAGAGAGCCCGGGATTTATCTTGCAAAATGCCCCAAAAGGTCCGGAAACACCGGCCCACTGGGCGTTTGGGTATATTTTAGGGGTCAAATGTTGTGTATACAACGGTGGTGGTGGAGACTTTGCCTTCACATTTATTTTTTTATTTATATTTAAAAAAATTAAATAAGTAATAATTGTATAATGATTGAAAGAGGGTTGTCGAGCTTTTTACTAATATATCACTTTTTGCAAAACATCTCACTGTTGACTGCAACGCCACATGTCATAAAACGTCCAAGGGTAGGGCCTCACCACAATACCACTACACTACATGGTCTAATGTCTAGAGCACTAGAGCAATTGGATCATTAATATATCCTTCCCAATCTCCCCTTCCCTTTGTGGGAATCAACCAACAAATAAAACAATAACCCAATTATTATTGAGGATTCCCAGCATTGTCAAAAAAATATTTGAAAGTGAGATTACCAAAGACATAAATATAGCTTTCATTGCAGATAAATACAAGTATATATAACATAATTGTTCTTTAACTAACCAAGTTAGAAAGGCCAAAACACATCTAGAATGAACCACAAACACAAGTGATTCATTCCAACATGCACACAAATCTTCTTGGTGGTACTTATCAAGAACACATAAATTACAAAATTTACATAAAATTCTACCTAAAAATGGACATCGCGTATAGACTTAAACTCATATACAAAAACGTCGATTTAAAAATTCGAATCGGAAACATATCACCCTTCATCCTTAGATACTGCTGAATGCTTTTCTGCCTGCAAAGAACACTAAAAGATTCATTATGAGAAATACTGAACTCAAAAATTGATAAATACAGAAGAATTTAAGTGACAGCAGAGGATGCGGCGATGAATAAGATGAAGTTTGACTTTTGAGGTCAAAGAAAATACTAGTCAACTTAAAACCAGCAACAGTTTTTGTAAGTTTTGAACCAGTTAGTAAAAATACTACACAAAAAGTTTGTTAATTTCAACCCATTTACTTAATAATGGGTCGAATTGATTTATGTTTTATCTCTAATGGGTCATACCACAAATGGCTAAAGCTCAACAGAAAACAAGTCAAACTGGTCAAACACGTTAGAGGTTACCAAAGTGTACTTTTGCATAAAGTTTTGTATTAAAAAAATATAGCATTGTAATTATTTTTTACACGCAAAATTGTTACAATATTTTTACAAAGGTGTTTCGGATCAACCGAACCCAAAACTTTAGTCCAAACTCCAAAATAATCATATATGAGTTAATAAATTAAGAAAATGAATGCAAAGTACCTTACATGAGGTTCAACATCTGCACACGGTTGAATCAACACAACATAAACCTTCATATGAAGAGTGACATCAGCAACGAGCCCACGAAACAACAAAAGACACATCAGTTTGTTTAAGATGGTCATAAAACAACGTTTGACCGAGCATGAGAAGCAAGTGTGCGCAAACTCTGCTCATCAAAACAACTATCGGTTTTTCTAATATTCCCGACAAACTCTAGCGCTTCCTGATACTTTTTAACTCTACAATAACCATCAACGATCGTCTTATACGTTAACATATTTGGTTTGCAATTATGCTGAATCATGTAACTAATAACATCATTAACTTCTGAAAACAACCCTTGAGCTGCAAATCCTGCAACAAACGTGTTGTAGGTAACAATACAAGGTCGAATCCCGTTATTTGTCATTTCTGAAAGTACCCTTCTAGCTTCATCCATCAAACCTTGTCTACAAAACCCTTTAATGACCGTATTATACGACACAAGATCTGGTTGCCTGCCTAACTTTTGTATGCTTCTAAGGATTTCTTCAGCCTCCCAACACTCACCCGTTCTCGCATACATATCCATTAATGTGTTGAATGTGACAAGATCCGGTTGCAAACCATTATTGTAAATTAAATTTAGCATCTTTCGCGCTTGATCATAAATCTTGTTTCTTGCGTAAATTGAAAGCATAGAATTGAATATAACAAGATCTGATTTATACCCGTGTTTTGATAATTCTTGAAAAGCTTTTTCCATACCCGTAAGTGATCGACACTTGAAATTTGCAAGAATTAGGGTTCTAAGAAGCATCCAACTTGGAAAGATTCGACCTTCATATATTTCATTAGCCATTAAATCTAACCCTTTAAGATTTTGCCCCTTTGAATAACAATGAAGCATCAAAGAATATGATGTTTCACTCGGTTTAAAGCCTTTAGCTTTCATGTCTGAAATAACCGACTCGGCCGCTTTCCAATCCCCTTTACGAGCCAAGGCGTTTAAAAGCGCGTTATAAGTCGTAATACACGGATTAAACCCGACTTTTATCATTTCTTGATAAACTTCATTAGCATCGATTTCCAATCCGCATCTCCCGTATGCGCTTATTAACGTATTGAACGTGTCTCTATCAGGCTGAAAACCGCAACTTTTCATCTCGCGTAACACCCAATTCACATGAAGATGCATACCCTTATTACCACACATAGCAAGCATCGTGTTCCACGTCACACGGTTCGGTGAAACTCGATTCGTTTTCATATCAAGAAGAATCTCCATCATCTCCTCGGATCTTGATTTTCTACCTAGCATTCCAAGAATCGAGTTATACGTGCAAACATTCGGCACACAACCAGATTTCTTCATTAGATTAAACAAAGTCAACGCCTTTTCTTCTTTCCCACATTTCCCATATGCATCTATAACCGTTGTATACGTGACTGCATTCGGTTTCACACCCTTTTGATTCATTGTGTTGATCACATTAGCCCCTTCTTCAATAAACCCTGCTCGCACATAAGCCGCCACAAGCTCATTATAAGTCACTAAATCCATCGAACAATTGTTTTCCTCCATTTCCTTTATTATATTCAACGCCTCTAAATACATACCCGATTTCCCAAACACTTGAAGTAAGGAATTATAAGTAACAGTTCCCGGTTTATAGTTTTGAGCTTTCAAACTTGCAAAAAAGGTCTTTGCTTCTTCTAGCAACCCTTCTCGACCACACGCGGATATCACCGTACTACAAGTAAACTCATCAAATTCAAGCCCTTCAGTTTTCATCTCCTCTAAAAGATCCAAGATTTTATCCCACGAACGACCCATTTTCCCATAAACATCCAACATCATATTGTACGTAACCAAATTCGGCGTGAGCCCATTCTCCTTTATTCGTTCAAACAAACGAATCGCCTTTTCATACTTTCGAGCACACGAATGCGAATAAAGTATCGTAGTCAAAGCCCGAACATCAAACTCACAATCCACAACATCAAACACATCAAACTCATCAAACAACTTCGAAACCGTCCTATGCTGCGACTCCCTACCCAAAATCTTCACCATCAACTCGACAACTCGGTTATCAAGATTCAAACTTTTATCAACCTTTGAATTATCAACCACCCATTCAAACAAACAAAGGGCTTTTTCCCAGTTCCCTAAAGCATCCAAACCCTTAATCACACTACCCAAATCAACCTCAACTAACTTAAACTTAACCGAATAAAAAAACAACTTCAACCCAGACAAAGACTTTTGTTCCAACATACCATCCAAAATAAACTTACCCTTTTCATCAAGAAACTCAAGATTCACACCCCCATGATCTAAAAATTGAATCTTGGGGTCTTCAAGAGTAAGAACATTGCTTAAAGATGATTTCTTGACCTGGGTTTTGCTTAATTCTTGTTTTCTTGAAGTTTTGGGTACATATGGGAAATGGGTCTTGTCTGGTTTGACAGATTGGATGGGTTTTTGGTTAGATGAGAGGTGGATGAGGTGTTGCAGGAGTGGATCAATGGCTAAAGATTGGTGCTGTGAAGGTGGTTGAGGTGGGAGAGTGGTGGGGTTGAATCCAAGTCTGTTTGATTGTGTGGGTTTGGTTAATTGGATTGGGAGAGATGGTCTGTTTGGGATGAAAGTACCCTCCATTGATGATTCGAGATTTGGGGGTTTGTTTGGGAAGTGGGTGATTGGTGTTGAAGATGATGGTTGGATTGTGACCATATGTGTTGGGAATTTGGATGAGATAGATGATGGTGGTGGTGGTGGTGGTGGTGGTGGTGGTGGTGGAATGGAGTGAGTGTTTGTGTGCGACCAGTTGACGATTTGATGGTGAGTCATATGAGCTTTTTGGTCCCAAGGTATAATAAATATTTGCTCTATTTATTTATTTACTAGGTTAGGTACCCGTCTAGAACACGGGTTAAACTAAATAAATTTATTTAAATAATAACACAATGTGAAATATAAAAAATATGTTCAACGTATAAAAAAATATAATATATGGTAGAACAAATTACACAATACACAACATGAAAATAAAAAGAAAATTCATAAATCTCTAAATATTTCTTTGTATACAATATTTGTAATTTAATTTATAATTTTATCCTTCATATTAAAATGAGTAGTTTCACTTTTTTTTGGTTTCAACTCTAAATAACGGAACACATGACTGACCATGTGTTAAAAAAGGTTGTCTAGAAACAAACCGTCTAAATCGATTGGTCTTAGTTTTTATTAATCTTCATTGCAAAACAAACATAAAGTTAAAATTTCTTTTTTTGAAATTTGAAATTAATTACTTTATTTAAAATAACGTGAAAATTCATTACTTATGAAAGCTTAATGTTAATAACTAATACAATATATTTATATAAAACTAAATAATATATTTATGTTGGTATCCATTAAGAAAAAGAAATATGAAATGTTGGTATCCATTAACGTGTTGAATGTTAATAACATATCAAATAGAAATATGAAACTATTAATAAGAAAAAGAAATATAAATTTATGTTGGTATTCAGAAAATAATTATCAAAAGAGAAAATAGCATATCAAATAGAAAAAAGAATACAATATGAAACTATTAATAAGAAAAAGAAATATAAATTTAATATGAGAGAGATGTGGAAAAATTTGTAAGGACCACTCATGTGTAATAACATATATGACATTAAGACCCGTATAAACACGGGTTATAATAAGTAAATTTATTTAAATAATAATGTGATATAAAATATGTTCAAAAGATATAAAGATATAATATATGGTAGAATAAATTACACATTACACAATATGCAAATAAAAAATTATTGAAAATTCATAAATCTCTATTTTTTTGCATACAATATTTGTAATTTTAACCTTCATATCACAATTAGTAGTTTTGTTTTATTTTTACTTTCAACTTTAGATAATAAAACACATAACAATACAATATATTTATATAAAACTAAATAATGTATTTATGTTGGTATTAAAGTTTTTAAATCAAAAAATAATTATTAAAAAGAATAAATAATAGATTAAAAAGAAAAAAAAGGATAAATATAAACTATAAATAAGAAAGAGAAATATATTTAATAAGAAAGAGTGGTGAGAAAATTTTTTAAGAAGCTATCTTGTGTGATGCCATGTGGCATTAAGAAACCTTTATTTATTATATAGTATAAAGTTATTTTTGTTGAATAGTAAATATTTGGCTAATTTGGAAGGGAAAAAAAGTATATATTGTTGTAATAATTGGGTCAAATTTACAATAAATGGATGGATACATTTTCAAAGTCTAGGATTAATCTTACTTACCTAGTTGTCTTCTTAATAGTAATTTTTGTTTACTCCTTTGCACTATAAATACCACACTAATGTAATGGAAAAGATGCACCATCATATATACTCTTTCAAAGATATACAAATATTTCTCTACTTCTCTTGTAACTTTTCTAAAAGCTCTTAAGAAATAACATTAATCATGTGCTAGTCATTGTTATGTTATAACACGTTATCAGCACGAATCGCTTGTGGCTTAATCAAGAAGATCAACCAAGTAAGAAGACATCAATCATAAACAAGGCAAACATATATTTAATAATGATTAAAAAGAGAACTATAATGATAAAACAAAATAAATATAAAAGACATCTTATTATAAACTTATACTAATTATGGAACTAATAAATCTCTAACATTTACTTACTATCTCTATAACTTTTATTCATGTACTAATGATTATTTATGTATCATAAACAAGTTCATTATTATTATTATTATTATTATTATTATTCTGCATACTAATTTTACATCTTATTTAATAGATTATCATTTATATCTCATTTATTTTATTACTTACAAAATTATATATATATATAGGGGATGGATTATGCGAGAAGTGATATTATAGCGAGAAGTGCGAGAAGTCGATCTCAACCATTGATTATCTCTGATTGCATTAATTCCTTTAATTACTCCTAAAATATTCTCCACATTAATTATAATAGAAAGTTACAAATTTGAATTATTTATTACCTACATATAAAAAAAATGTATATGTAGGTGAATTGTATTAAATTAATCACCTACACAAGTAACATAATAATCTACACATAACTCATATTCAATTATACAAATTGTTAGTTATTTTTATCAAAATGTAACTCGTATTTACCAACACAACTTATTTTCTCCTACACAAATTTAGCTTTTTTATTTTTCACCAACACATAACTAATATTTACCTACACATATATCGTATTCACCTACACAGCTTGCTAGTTAATTTTGTTTTCACCTACATATAAATAATATTCATCTACACATAACTTGTATTTGCCTACACATAAAAGATAGATTATAAAACAATTAAAATTATAAAAAAAATATAATGTGTTCCTACATTGCGAATATTTTACAAGTTTACGTTAATACTATTAATTGTATATGATATCATGAACAAGGTTTGTTTGTGTAGGTTTACATTCTGATATGTGTAGGTAATACAAATGGGTAGGCTATAACATGAAGTAAATTTGTATATGTAGGTTATTATTGTGATTTGTGTAGGTTAACATGAACTAGTTATATGCACGTATATAAATATTGTGATATGTGTATGTGATAACATGAACTAGTTTTTCTATGTGTAGGTTAATATTATGATTTGTGTAGGTATTTGTTTTTATGATGGTTAATATATTTATATTTTTTATAGTATGAGTATGTTGGTTTTGTTTTATGAATTGTTTAAAGATTAAAAAATAAAAATAAATGTATAATCATTTGTAACTTAACATTAATTAGTATTAATTACTAAAAGAAACTCCTAAACCTTTTAGTAATATATTTCTATAATTAAATAATCCGAAATTAAAAAGAAAACTTATGATTGGCCAGAATCTCTTCTCGCACTTCTCACACTAAAAACACTTCTGAAATGAACCCAATCCTATATATATATATATATATATATATATATATATATATATATATATATATATATATATATATATATATATATATATATATAACCGTTATAAAACGGTTATAATTTTTTCACTGCAAATAACCAGTTATCAATCTAAATTTTTTCACAAATACAAAACTATTCTTCTCAGGACTACCCAAGATAATATTTTTGAAAGATGTTTCACCCAGTTTTGATATTAGCCACCATAATGATGATAATCTTATTGTTCTTAATTTGTAATCTGCCACCTAACGAGTTTGATTTTTTATTTTTCTTTTATCTATTTATTGCTCTACCTTTGTATTTTCTTTCAATTTTAATAAGTATGTAATCCTAATATTTATTTAATTTGTGTTTAGTAATAAAATGACGAATATTGCAAAGCTTGAATTTTTGGCTCTCAAAAGTTCTGGAGAGAACTATATGCCATGGACAGCGAATGTCAAAAGACACCTAAAACCAATGGATGTGTTAGATGCAATTAGTGAAAACAACACATTGGATGACCACAATAGAGCAAAAGCTGATGTCTTTATTCATAAACACATCGATGAAATACTTCAGTTGGAGTATTTTAATTATGATACTCCAAGTGTTTTATGGAAAGAATTAAAAAGCATATTTAATCATCAAAGGGATTCATTACTCCCTACTGCTAGAGCTGAATGGAACAATCTAATGTTCCAAGATTTTAAAAAAGTGAATGATTACACATCTGCTCTATTAAATATATGCTCAATGCTTGAATTTTGTGGAAAAATTATGTCTGAGGCAGATAAGTTAGAAAAAACTTACTCTACTTTTCATGCATCAAATATAATTTTGCAACAACAATTACGGTTGCAAAATTTTCAAAGATACTCTGATCTGAATACAAATCTCATCATAGCAGAGAAAAATAATGAGCTATTAATGAAAAACCATCAAGTTCGTCCCACGGGATCATTAGCCATACAAGAAGCAAATATTGCTTATCATAATGATCATAAGAATTTTGGACGTAAATGGGAACAAGGCCGTGGGCGTGGCTGAAACTATTTCAATAAAACCCATTTTAGTGGTCGCAACCACTCGTTTAAATGGAATAATAATCGTGGACATGGACACGGTCGCGGTCGTGGTCGTAGCCAAAGAGCTAATAAATACCACGCCAACCAGCAAAGCAAGTTTAAAAATAATGCTAGTACGTCCCAGAATGATGGAGGCTCATGTTTCAGATGTGGATGTACTAATCATTGGGCAAAGACTTGTCGAACAGCTTCACATCTTTATGAATTATATCAAGCATCTCTGAGAGGAAAGGAAAAAGAAGTGAATCATATCGACAAAATTGATGATATCGATATTGAGTTGAATGTCTTAGATTTTATCAATGAATTTGAACTTGAAAGTGATATTGTAAAATCATAATGATAATTATGTATTTACTTTCATGTTTATGTCTTAACTATGTTTAATTACTTTTACTTTCATGCAAAAATAAAAGTTTCTTGTAATAAATTTAGGAATGTATAATATATGCACTTACTGTTTTCCTTTATATTTGAATGTAGGAACATGGAATGTCTAGTACTTTGTGTCTTGTGTTGGTTAGGTCTTGATAACATGATAGGGATTATGCACTTAAATGTCAAATACACAAGAAGCAACTTATACGCCGTATAAGTCTTCATGTGTGCTTATAAATAGGCTATTGGGTCACTTGTATTAGTGAATGCTCCTGACCAGTTAGTGGAGTGATCCATGTTGTACTTTAGGCTTACACTGTCATATATCTTGTATTACCTTTGCTATCAATGATATAGATGAGAGATTAAAGAGACATTTTCGAGTATTTTCACTTCGTTATGATTTCCGCTCGTAGCATCGTAGGGTAGATCTGTTCGTGGATGTTTTCACACGTCACTCTGATGACCCATCCTGGACTTTTAATTGGTATCAGAGCCTTGTGGCTCATGATCTACCTAGAAAAGCTCAAAAACTTTCTTTTCTAAACATTTTTTATCATTCCAGACGATGTAGCCATTCAAACTTCACCAAAACTTTAAGGATTGTTACATTCATGGTGTTGAACAACATACTCAAGAATCAGATCATTCCTACATCATTTCCCGGCAAATTGTGGCAAAAACCTTCAAAGATACAACTTATGCGCTGCATAAGTATCCTTATCAAACATATATGGTATATTCAGTACTTGTTGAATCTTCATGTCGTATCCTCTCCGTATCACTTATCCGTTGAAATGTCGACGTATAAGTATTTACCTACTTATAAGATCATTTGGTTCATACAAGATTATGCAATGCATACTAGACGTACACGTTGAAATATGAGCATATCCGTTATTGTCTCTTATGAGCTATATTTGTTTGTACCTTGAGGATTCAAGACTTGTTATTTGGAGAGAAGACATGAAAGTGGATGGTTGACTTCTATGTGATTGGATGGTTATATTGGTGGACCAAATACAAAATTGCTTAAAAGTTGGTTATCAAGATGTATTTGTGGATTCATCATGGATGAAAATGGGAATTGGAATGAGATAGCAATTGGTTTGAATATTGTGTAACTCATGAAAGTTAGAAGACTTAAAAGTTTCAAGCCGATGGGAGAATACTTTGATTGTCAAATTTTTAAAACATTTGAAGAAGATCGGGAAAGCTTACTTGTGAAGAGAAGTCTTTTAACTTGATGATTGAGAAAGTATGATGACCTAAATCTAAGCAATATCAAAGAGGGAGTTTGTTGAAGATCGAAAAGTTTATTTGCTTGGATGCCACAAGACAAGTACTATCCAAGGGGGAGTCTGTAGGAACATGGAATGTCTAGTACTTTGTGTCTTGTGTTGGTTAGGTCTTAATAGCATGATAGGGATAATGCACTTAAATGCCAAATACACAAGAAGCAACTTATACATCATATAAGTTATACGTTGTATAAGTTATACGCCGTATAAGTCTTCATGTGTGCCTATAAATAGGCTATTGGGTCACTTGTGATACTTGATGCTCCTGACCAGTTGGTGGAGTGATCCATGTTGTACTTTAGGCTTACACTGTCATATATCTTGTATTACCTTTGCTATCAATGATATAAATGAGAGATTAAAGAGACGTTTCGAGTATTTTCACTTCGTTATGATTTTCGCTCATAGCATCGTAGGGTAGATCAGGTCGTGGATGTTCTTACACGTCACTCTGAAGACACCATCCTGGACTTTTATTGAAGATTAAAATGAAGTTCATAGAGCAAAAGATCAATCAAATGATGTTGATGTATGCATAGCGAATAGTGGTTCTACACATACTATCTTAAGATCTCAAAAATATGCGTCTGTTTTACGGTCATACACTACGGGGGGGTCAAAATACTAGTTATGTATAATTATCAGTTTACTTGTGTAGTTTCATTTTAATTGTTATATGATGAATCCATATTCCAGTCCAAATGAATCTTGATGTCAAATAGCCTACAAATTCATAAGACAAAATAACATGTACGCCAATTCATAACAGACGAAACATGTTGATTTGAAACACTATTGCTTGTCACATTAAGACAAAATAATCCATCGCACATCCAGCTGCATTCACTATTATTGCAACTTGAGAGGTCCAAATTAGCGAAAGAGCTTATATAAATTAACGAGTTCGAAACGCAAAAAGTTAAACGTAAATGGGTTCGTATTTAAAATACCCACTTAATTACCCTTTTGCCATTCAAGCCCTGCCTATATAAACTCTCATCCTCCTAACTTTATTTCATCCCTCAAAAATGTAAATTTTCCTCCTAACTCATTCTCCTTCTAACTTCATTTCATCCATCCGATCCTGGTTCTCCGGTTCAACCGCACTTGACCGGCCGGTTTTTACATCAGCGAGCCAACTATGTAGAGTCGGACCGTCAGCCTCACTGAACTCCGGTCGAACCCTCCGGTCCGGTCCAGTCGTGAAAACACTGCTGCCTATATAAACCCTCATTCTCCTCCTAACTTCGTTTCATCCATAAAAAACCCAAGAATGTTACAGCCACCATTTTTCTGGCAACCCGAGAAATCCGGCATAAAGAAGTAGTTCCAGGTGAGCATAACACATCAGCAAACTATAACAGCAGCACCGGCGAGCCAAAACTCTGTAAATCGGTTTCTCGACGGCGGTTCATTCACGTCAGTAGCAGCAAGCTTCAGGTGGCGTTACCGTGACAACGGTGGGTTCCGCCGCGAGCCGCTTTTCCGGTGATGGTGGTTAAGGACGATGGTGTTGCTAGAGATGACGATGGTTAAGAAAGTGGTTTGCTTGGGACAACCGTGTTGCTGTAAGTCAAGATTCCGGCGACCGGCAACCTTTCCGGCGGGGCCCGATTTTTCGGCGAGGGTGCCATCCACCTCCGGTACTCTTGTTTGGTGTGAGTTTTTGTATGCCAGCTTGTAAATCGGGCCTAACGTACTCGGGTGGCATTAACTCTGTAAGTCGGAGCTTTTTGGCGAACCCAACAAACATGAAACTTTACTGAAACCGATTTATGGCAAAAACCATTGGCGTGGCCTTACAAACAACCATGGACGTCGCATTTTGCGTTGACGGGGTGTGACACTAGGTTTCCCTTATTCATCACTGCGTAACATCACTAACAATTTCAACACAGAGTTGGGCTATGACGGGTTCGGATCTGTATACACATGGCGTATCGACAACAAGACTTGGCTGTCAAAAAACTAAATGACAGTGGTTCAGAAATTCATAAAGAATGGCGGGTATTTCAATTTATGTTTTAATTCACGTACGAATTAATTTGTTTAGGTCAACCCTATGTTAATTACTTTACGTAGGCCTAAGTTACCTATTTAAGCACATTTTCTCATTTTTTTGGCAAAAACTAGAGGTCCAGAATAGCTAAAAAAAATTATTATTTTCCTAGTAAAAGACAAAATTCATTATATAGGGTAAAATTAGAGTAATTCAACTAAGTGAAAAAAAAGAATGGTATGGTCTATTATCATGCTAAAAAATGATAACTCTAGACTTCTACTTTTGCTAAAAAATGAGAAAGTCTGCTTAAATAAATAACTTTAGCCTACGTACAGTAATTAACATAGGTATGATCAAAACAAATTAATTCGTACGTGAATTAAAACATAAATCGGAATAGAGGCTTTCCAGCCATTCTTTATGACCTTGTGAACTATTGTCGTTTAATTTTTTGACAGCCACGGCTATGTTGTCGATACGCCCTATGTGTACCGATCCAAACCCACCACGGCCCAACTCTGTGTTGAAATTGATAGTGATGTTAGGCAGTGATGAATAAGGATACCTAGTGTCACACCCCACCAAGACGGAAACGCAAGATGTGACGTCCATGGATTCAGAACGCCTGAACTAAGGACCAAACTCGAACATAACAATATATTCGAATTCTAGGGTCCTGCCCAAAACAATTGGCCTGTTACAACTGTGTCGCTGGCAATTGATACCTGAAAAACATACTTAAAAAATCAACATAATGTTGGTGAGTTTACGAGTTTTATAGTTATAATGTAAAGTTGTTTTCAAATGAAAACATCGAAAGTGTATACATAGTCTTAGTATCCATTGAAATCATAATGTAACCATGGCCATAATATGTAACTATTTTCCTTGAAAACATAATATATAAGTGTGGTCATAATATAAGAAAAACTATCATTGAAAACATAATATAGGCATGGCCAATGTATGGAAGCATATCCTTGAAAACGTAATACAAACATGGCCATTTTGTATGAAACCCTATTCTTGAAAACATAATGTAGACCTCATGGTCATAAACGAAATCATTTTCCTCATGAAAACCTTTATTAATGAATTGTTGTTCATGATAAGCCCCTTTTAATGAAAATATGATGATAAGCACGATAACCAAAACAAGTAGCGATGATCCTCCGTAGAGTAGCTAAATCTACGAATTAATATGCTGACTCATGAGCCTATAACCAAGCCTAAACCTGTTAATGATTTGCCCAACACCGTGCCATCACGGTAAAACGTTAGATTACACTACAACCAGACGACCATGTGGATCGTGCGGTTAGCGCGACTAACCCTGAGTGGGGCGGTCGATCCCAATAGTACTATCCACATAATCCTCGGCTAAGTCCATAGTTATAGTATGTGTGTGGTACAAAACCACCTAAGGGCTACGTTCACTCATGTTCACATAAAGATCGAATGTCTTGTTCTCTAGTTATCGTCTTAATGAGTTCGAGTATGTTAAACAAATGCGTTTATCATAGAGGTAGCAAACATCTGTTTCCTTATAAAATGATACTCATTGAATTGACATGAAAATCTGTCTTGTGAATTCAACGCATAACATTTTCATAAAGTTTGTCAAAAATAAGGTTATCACAAAGTCGTTTGGGAACATATATCATGAAAATTTGTAAAATGTTTATCATAATGTTGATAAAAAAACACTGGTCGAAAACCCGCGCGATGCAGCGGGGACGACAATTTACAACATGATACTCGGTTTTTGTTAGTTATCAATTCTGTCGTGATATATTTAGTTGGCACAGTCTTAGAGTAATTTCTAATTCAGATGTGATTTTAATATATGATCAAACCTATCACGACCTTAATAACAACGATTATAAACCCATAATAACTTGACCAATTAAATTGTAACAAAGGCCTTCTTGCTTCTCCCTTGGGTTCTCTTTTATTTTATAAAAAATTGGCATTTCAAAAAAAAAAAAAAAAAAAAAACTAATAACTAAAGACTTAATAATAACATTTCTCAAAAACATAATGGTTTACTCAGTTCAATACCATCAAAGCAAAATTAAATAAATTTTTTTTAGAACGGCGACTTTCTTATATTTAGGCTGCCACACTCTTCAAATTTAGAGAGCCCCGATGACCCACTCTGGCCAGACTATGTTGTTTTAACTGGGTCCACGCTGGCTTCAGAGTTTGGCTTGGGCGTTCCCCGGGAAACCTTACCGCCGACTGCCACTTGACAGCCGTTGTGCCACCACAAGAGCAGAATTCTCTAGCGTATCACACGGTGGAATGAAACCTGGGTGGGCTCAGGATTGTAACTGACAATCTTTGCACAAGGCCTAGCTCAAATAGACGTGCACAAAAAAACCGGTTCCGGAACCTAACTGGTGGAACCGAACCGGAACCGGTTCCAGTTCCAACCCGGTTGGAACAATACCCGGTTTGGGTATTTTTGTACCCGAAAATCGTACCCGGTTCTCCTATTTGTATGTCAGTACCAGTTCCAACCCGGTTCCTACCCGGTTCTTAATTGGAACCGGTTCGGTTCGTACCCGGAAAAACCGGTTCCGACGGGTTTTTTTTGAAGGGTCAAACAAAAGTCAAACTAGCCGTTGGAACCGGTTCCAACGGTAATATAGCCGTTGGAACCGGTTTTTGAGACAATAGATCCGTTGGAACCGGTTCCAACGGTAATATAGCCGTTGGAACCGGTTTTTGATGCCCAAACCTATATATAACTTGTTTCCATTAAAAACTAACTATTACAAACCTATATATAACTTGTTTCCTATATTTAAAAACTAACTATTACAAACATTATTAAAACATAAACGATACTAAACATAACAACTAAAACATAAAAAACAAAGTCCGTCGTTTTAATCCGGGAATACTTATTTTTGGGTTGTAGAGCCGGACGACTCTCCCACTTCCGTTTTTTTAGCTTCCAATCTTCTTTTCTCTCGACAATACTTATTTATTCGTATGTTTTCGTAATGTCGAGTTGGACCCTGCTTTAAGAAACTTCGAGCAATATTTGCAACGTGCCAACTCATGTGAGTCGGTCATGAGACACAAATCGTAATGTACCCAAACATCGGGGCATCTTGTTGTTTCGATCACCATAACGTCATCATTGGTTGCCATTTGTTGTCGGTTTAAGGTTAATTGTGGTTTGGAGTGTGTTTTATAGTTTTGGAAGTGGTTTAACAAGTAAACAAACAAACCTTGCTATTTATAGTAAGAAAATAACCAATTTATAGTTAAAAAACCGGTTCCAACGGTCAAAAACGGCTATATAGCCGTTGGAACCGGTTCCTAACGGCTCTAATATTTAAATTTCAAAAAAAACCGGTGGAACCGGTTTTTACGTAAAAACCGGTTCCGGTTCATACCCTACCCGGTTCTTAAAAGTTCGCATATCTGGGCATCAGTTCGGGTCGGGAACCGAACCGGTTCTTGATTGGAACCGGTGCCATTTTACAACCCGGTGTGAAAAAACCGGTTTGGAACCGGTTCGGGTTTTCCATTTGAACCCGATTTGTGCACCTCTAAGCTCAAATCCTTCATTGCCAATATCCACCCAAATATGACATAAATAGGATTCGAACTTGAGTATCCACTGAAGAACCCAAGTCTCTTGCCACTGGGCCACAAGTGGGGGATAACAAAATTAAATAAATAAATGAGTCAAATGAATTATAAGGTTTTATACTAAATGTGCTAAATTACAAGTTTAAAAATCGGAATTTATTAGAATTTCATGAGTAGATAATGAAGAAATGTTCTGTACGAATTATATGTTATTTGGTTTGATAAAAATAAATATTTTAAAAGAGTAACAAAACTATTGGCAGTTAAAAAGATTTTAGAGCCGGTGAATGTCAAATTCTTCTATACTTCAAAAATCTTTTATGCGTAAATAATCATCAAAGGACAACAAAATAAGATTAATGATCAACACCTAGACAACCTAACCAAAACATCTTAGGGTAATTTTAAATATGAACTATAATTTCATATGCGATTTTAATATATGATCAAACTTATCTCAACCTTAATCAGGAACCCATAATTAGCAACTTAACGAATTATGAACTCGTAACTAAAGATTTAATAATTACTTAAAAAAAACATAATGATTCACTAAGTTCAATATTAAAAAATAATTAAACTTACAAGTTCAAATTCTCATTGGGAATTTCAGGAGTAACTTAACCAAGTAGAAAACCACTGTACGCATTTCATAAGAGATACTTTAAAAATGGGAGGCCAAAGCAGCAGCTCAAAACATGAAATCAACTAATATGCACAACGAAAGACCAAAAAGTCAAGCTAATGATCTCAAAAAATTTTAAAAGAAAAGTTGAAAAAAAAGGGTAAAGGCGAACTCAAATCACCATCATAGTCTCAGTTGCTAGAATGTGTTAATTAAAGAGAGTACCTGACTTACCAACGGCATTCAACACATCAAGATTCATTCAAATCTAACAGCATTTTATAACTATCAAGAACAAGTTCAAAAGGGGAAGTAATTTTACAATCAAGGTTCTTTGAGTCATCTTGGTTCTGCAGAGAATCCCAATTCAGATCTGTCTTTAGCATTGATCATTTGAACAAGAACTGCACTTGACAAATGCTGAATGACTTCTGTAGCCCAAGATTTACCTAAGATTTAAGAATAACGGAATGAAGCATATGACATAGCACATAAAGAAAATTTGTAACTCAAATGCTATTAGTGACTGGTTATAAAGCAGATCCAAACTTTGAATTGCCTACTGATTTGGTAAACAAAAAAGGTAAAATCCAACTGAAATCTTGAAAATTTGTTAAAAAAAACATAAGTAAACCTTTCTACTGATAAACAAAAGTCCATTTCACTTTTACTTCTCCATAAAATATCTTGACCACAAGAAAGCTAACCTGCAAAACTAATAGGTAATTATTATCAAACCTTTTATGAACTACATAAATTCATGTATTTATCAAACTAACTCTAACCGTACCACCTTGTAGACTCCAAAAGGTCGCTTTGCTCGTAAACATTCTAGTCCTTTTTAATATTGGATTAAATCAAACTTGCAAGAAATCAACAACGCAAGATTCCTGCAAAAATCCATTGGCTCCTTTTTAATTTCAGATTAGTCATCCCTTCCGAAACATGAAATAGACCCACTCTTGTTGACATCTTCTAGATCAAACCTGATAGGAAACAAACCACAAAAATCGACTTATAAAGAGCAAACAAACAATTTAAAACCAAAATCAAGAACTCTATCAACGAAATTAGAGAAACTAAATCTACAAACACTTACCAGATGCCTGCCGTATTCGTCGCCTTTATTGGAAGATGTAAAAGAGAAGAGACCGTGGAGAAAGAGGTGATGAGTCTGCGAAACCCCAACTGGGATTTCACATATGCGTGCTTGAAATTGTGGGACTGTGGTGGGTGTATATGTCCATTTTCCAATTTGAATTGCCCGCCCATTTTCCTCCTTCGTGATTAGGGTAATTAGGGGTGCAAACAAGCCAAACTGTTCGTGAGCTACTCGAGATCGGTTTATTAAAAAGCTCGATCGAGCTGAGCTTAATCGAGCCTGAGCCTGAGCCCGAGCTCGAGCCTTAAACGAGCCCGAGCATGAGCTTCACTTATTGAGCACGAGCCGGCTTGCGAGCCTAAACTGGCTTGCCATTTATATAATTTTTTAAAAATATATTTAAAATAACTAAATAATATATATTATTTTATACATAAAATTGTAATAGAAAAAAAATATATAAAAAAATTATGATTATATAAAAATATAATTGATATTTAGTAAACGAGCCGAGCTCGAGCTTTGTAACGATTCCGACGAAACCAGGTATACCCTAACCGGTAGACGTTAGTTACGTCACACGTAATGTCGGGTACACGAGTTACCATGGAAATTATACGAGAATACATGGTTCATTGTATTGATTGTACGTGAATATATAATTCACCGTATTGATTATGCGATCAAACGATCGATAGTTATTGAAACCCGAATGAATCGAGGGTTCAATTATAGACGAGATATATGATATTTAGTGATGTTACGAAGTATTAAAACTTCGGGATTAGTGGATTAAAGCACAGAAAAAGGATTTCGATTCAATAGTACGTCGGTACGTTAAACGAAACCTTTAATACCAAACCGAGCAAGAGACGATCGATCAAGCCGAAAAAGATGCGTAATAACTAATAATATGACGTTTTAAGTTAATAAATGTCATGGGTTAAGTTTTTAAATCGGTTTTATATAAAATTCAATTTTTAGACCAAAAACGACCGTTTTAGCCTCGTTTTAAGCCGAATTAGACGTTTAACCGAAAAACGAACTGAACCAGATTATCCAAAACATTATCCGGATTACGAGAATCCAAATATGTGGCCTAAAATGAAGAGGTGGGTCCCACCCCACCCCCTCACTATGTCCGATCGGACTTCACAACCCCAAAACATTTCATTTTCTTTTTTTCATCCAACTTTTCAATAAACCTCCAATTCTCTCAAGACCAAGAGCCAAAAACCGAGATTTTTGACAAGAAAAACCGAGGTAAAATTGTGTTATGTACGTGTTTATGTTCGTTTCTTGAGTGTTCTTGCAAGAAAAGGAAGTTTCCAAGTGAAAAAGGATGAAAACCCGAGATGGAAACCGATTCTTGCATGATCAAGTGATGTATACAAGTTATACAAGGGATCTTGGTCCAAGAAAGGAGTTAAAAGAGTCAAAAACGAATTTTTACGGTTAAAATCTTTGTTTTAGTATCATAACCGTAACCTTGAAAGAAATGGCTTGATCGTGAGTGTAACTTGCTTGGTATTGTGGTATGTTGTTTGTAGATTCTATATTTAGTGGTAGACAAGGCGGAAAGATGAGTTTGTAGCTTGTAGTGGCGGAAAACGAAAGGTATATTCGGTTATGTTCGGTTTTGGGAAATTTGGACAGATTGTTGATGCTTTAGAGTTAGGTCATGAAATTTTACAGAGGTGTTAAACACATGAAAATATGAGTTCTGTGAAGTTTTGGTAATTTTTGGATAAAGGATGAATATTTGATGAATTTAATGCTCGGTTTTGGTCAAAAATGGTGAAAAATAGTTAAATATCATGAAAAATTCTGGAAAATTGCAGATAAGCTTTTTATATCATTTATAAGTCACACACAAAGTTTGAGGTCCATTGGAGAAGTCTAAGTAGGCTTTTCGGTTAAACGAGTTCTAGGGATTTCTAGCTCGGTTTTGGTAAAAAGGGGATGTAAAAGAAGATTTTGGTTCTGGAAAAATTACCGGGGACTATGTGGATGGCAGGGGACATCCAGGAAAAATTTGGGATTTTTCTAAGATCGTTTGGTATTTACGACATATTTAGTGTTTAAATGGTATTTAAAAATAGATAAATAAATTTTAAATATAAGAATTAATTCTGGAAATATTTTTATAGAATTCCCCACTGTTAAAAAGTGATTTGGGCAAAATTTCAAGATCCGAGGGTAAACGGATAATTAATCGTGCTAATTAGCAAACTTTTAAAGTTAAAACGCGTAAACCGGTGAAGTTCGCTTAAGCGAGCTGACTGGTGTATAAAAACCTTAAAAATGGACTATTTTCATATAATTGAGTTAAACAAGTAAAAATGAATCATCCGAAAATAATTCGGATGATTTGGGTATTTTTAACAGTTTCCGGTATGCCAACGACGGAAACGGGTCCCGCGGCCAATCGGGACGTCTAAACCGAGCTATAATTTCACATTTTAAATTAAATTATCAGACAACCACTATTTTCGGGTCGTGTGTGACCAAACTCATTTTTGAAACATAAAACGGATATTCGTGCTAGGCACACAAAACGAGAAAACGACTAATAAAAATTGTGACCATGGAACTCTAAGCGACATCACAATCTGAGTCCGGAGAAGTATTTCTGGGTTAACATTGCCCCCGGAACAGGTACAGTACTGGGTTAACAGTGTCCCCAGATGTACCGATTGATAAGGTTAAAGATTATATAACCAATAATTGTATAATAACGATCGTAGGGATCATATTACAGATTGGACGTGTTAACTGATATTGATTGTTGTTACCTGCTTGCATGTGCTAAGGTGAGTTTTCACGAGCCCCTTTTACTGAACTGTTTTAAATATTTTCCCGGGGCGGAAAGCATATTTTTATCAAAGTGTTTAAGTACATGCTGATCGCATGGAAATGAACGTATTTATATAATGTTTATTGTACGGGAATCGTACGGTAATGAATTAAGATGGTAATTGTCTGAGTTGCTAACAGTGTAAGGCCCGAAACAGTGTTCTGGGGTAACCGAGTTCCCAGAGGTTATTAAATGTGTTCTGGGGTAACCGAGTTCCCAGAGGTTATTAAATGTGTTTATGGGGTAACAGAGTTCCCAGAGGTTATTAAATGTGTTTCTGGGGTAACAGAGTTCCCAGAGGTTATTAAATGTGTTTCTGGGGTAACAGAGTTCCCAGAGGTTATTAAATGTGTTTTTGGGGTAACAGAGTTCCCAGAGGTTATTGGAAGTATTCTGGGGTAACAGAGTTCCCGGAGGTTAATCGATATGTTTTGGGATTAACAGAGTTCTCACTTGTGGGCTCAGCATAATTACATCGATATTATTATATTATGATATGGATTTATCATGGTTTACTTAAATTGTGAAACTCACCAACTATTCGTAGTTGACCCGTTTTCTCACATGCTTTTCAGGTACAACTAAGATAAAGTGATTGATTACTTGCTAAGTGCTTGATGTGTGTAAGGTTTGCGTGCTGGACGTTAGGATACATTATAACAGATAGAATTATGAACCGTATTGTATGATGTGTGTATCACCTAGACGGTAAAGAAAGATGAGATAATGTAATTTTGAAGTATATTAATGCATTCGGTTTTCTTTATAAACAATGTGGTTGATATCAGAGGTGTCTGTCGCATCCCGTTTACGTTTCCGCTGCGGTTACGGGGTGTTACAGAACTTGGTATCAGAGCCATTGGTTATAAAAGAATTAGGATGTCTTTAAAAGATACCTAAAATATAACCAGTAGCTCAAGTATTATAGGATCTGAATATCAACTAATAATTTATAGTGACGAGGTCTGGATGAACTTGGATGGACAAGTGAGTTATTATGGTCCGGAACATAATAACAGGCTTGTCCGCACGAGGGAATTCAGGGGAAGTCACGGGGTACATTAATAGGTAAAAATGGCAACATATGTGTAAAGTATATAGTATTATTTATACGTGCTAATATGTATATATATATATATGTACATATCTTGTGGGTACATGTATTGAGAAATAGGACCCGGATAAGGAACCGGGAGGATGAAATAATAAAAGTGCCGAGGATGCTAAAAATTTCTAGAGCATCGGTTGATAATGAGTCTGACTTATCGGGTCATAATTATGATAGTACCAAGTTAGATCTCCCGTTTGACATTAACCAAAAATATCTAGTAACCGTCACTCCTAACCAAAATTGATGAATCCCTTACCCTACCAACATCGGTACCGTATATCCTAATAACCCCAGATGTTCACCCGAACCGTCGACCCTCACGTACAGACGGATCCGTACCTGAACCCATTCTTATTCCATTAAGGTAAAGGAGTAATTAAATAAATAAATAAAATAAAATAAAATAAAATAATATATAGAAATATATATATATATGTATTGCTCACTCACAAACATATGAGACAGACCAACTTCAGATCGAGAATTACCAATTTCAACAAACCTAGAACGCCTGAGGACAGTGACTGAGCAAGTGATAGAGTTTCCCATAATAGTAATTAATAATATTTGAAGGCAACCCATGTTGCGCAATTACCTTGAACCTTGCAACTCCCTATGTTATCCTTACATCCGTTAGATGTTTACACCCATGCATGCTCGAATAGAATGATTACCTATACACAAAGAGGTGTTGGAATCATTATAGCATAGTTGGTTGTTCGTTCGTAGGAGGTATACTGGGTATGCCGGGTATACGAATAAACACGGATATTATAACTCCGTGGTATGTAATCGTTTGGTGCTCACGGAGAGCATGTATCGGTTATGCTATCATGCAGAAGGATATTGAAATCAAGTATATTAAACGTTGATATTTGTTGAGAAAGATCTATATGTCGGCTGGTGACAAGAGTATGAAAAATGTTTAAACATTAACCGACGTCAGGTTAAGTCCGTATGTTATTATACTTATGGGACATATATATGCTAGATGCCGGTATGTGTAATATATATGATAATATTTGGTGTGTATGTGTACCTGCTGTTATGATTGAGCTGGTGACGAGCTATACGGTGAGATTAGTATTGATTACTGCGTACGGGATGAGTACGGCAGAATGACATAAAAAGAGTAACTCCAAGGATGGAGATTGATAAGATTCAGTTGATTACTCAAAGATAGCAGATGATGATACCGAATGTCGTATCACAGATCACTGCTAGTGTTGATGCGAATGTGATCGCAGAATTATAGATCGAGCAATCACATGAATATGAATATTTAAATTCTTAGTGGTATTACTAAGAGTGATAATGTCCCACCGGATACTATTATGACTACAAGTATTAGTTATAAACTAAACATGAATAGTAGTCGTAACGAATTAGATCCGGTATGAAGGATATGTTTGTTGGTTGTGTTAAGGAAATTATTAATAGTTTACTGATGGTAAAGAGAGGAATATATTAGCGAGGGGATAGAAAAGATCGAAATGGTTAAGGATATTGGTAAGAGGATAGAACATTGTGTAGTGAATTATGCTACAGATATGTTGGTAGATTACGTTGTATCGTGATGGAACACGATGGTACAAAATTATACTTAGAAAATTATTGCTCAGATGATATGGTCAGGATTTAAAAATTCTTGTGCTAGAGCACTTTATTTCGAGTAATTAAACTCAGAGATTGGAAACTGAGCTATGAAAGATAGAAATGTTGTGTGCTGATCACTTAGAACACGCTAACCGTTTGAAGGAATTGTCATGTCTGGTAACATGGCTAATTACTCCTGAAACTAAGCGAAGTGATCACTATATTGGGGACTAACTCCATCGATAAGGAGTATAGTCAACCCTGTAAAATATACAACATTTGGAAGGGTTGTGTCACAAGCCAGCATTGATATATTCGACTTTATGGGAAGCGAAATGGAAGGACGTTAGGTGAGGCGTCGAGTGCTAAAGAAGAGAAATGATAAAGGTATAGTGCAAAATAGACTTGTGAATAAGTATGTATGCCCTACAATCCAGAATTATACCAAGACTAGTTCTGGTGTGAAAACATGAACCGCATGAAGGGTCCTTCCCTAAATGTAGAAAATATGGTTATCGGCAGGAAGAAGAATGTTGAGTGATAGTAGGCCACAGGTGTGGTAAAGATGGAAGTAATGCCCCAATTGTAGAACCAATTGAAGCCATGTGAACCGGCAACCCCAACCCATTCGTGTACAACCACTCCGAACCCAACAACTTCAATAATAATCCATCCAAAGAAATCAAATTATGCCAAACTGTTGTACTTGCTATGAATGTGGCAGTACAGAACGTTTCAGGAGAAATTTCCCAAAGTTGAACCAAGGTGTCGTTGAAAAACGAACCTCATGACAAACATCAACCTCTGATCAAGCAAGGAGCCGTACTTATGTGAGTAATTCAAATAAAGCACGTCATGATCCAAAGGTGGTATTAAGTATGTTGTAGTTTTAAATCAATATGCTTCAGTGATATTTTTACGGTCGTCGATAGAAGTTAGTTCCTGCTAACCTCCTATCATTTGGAAAGATACCGATTAGTGAAACTATAGAACCCTATACTGTAGAATCGCTAACGGTAAATCCCTAATGGTTAACTAAATTGTTCGGAATTGTCCTATTATTCTGAACGATTAACCTTTCCTTATTGACCTACGACAAGTAAAGTTATGAAGTTTTGACGTAACAGTTAACATGGATTGGCTAATTCAACATGAAGCTGAAATCAAATATGAAAAGAAGATGATTAGAAGCTCTCTTTCGGGCGGTGAAGCGATTAGATACAGAGAAAAGTGTACGGTGTTATGTTACCACTCTAATCTCATCTTGAGATGTTATAATATTTACGATAAGAAGACGTGGTGTATTTAACAAACGTGATTGCCAAAGTATTTAAAAGAAAACATATAGAAGATATCCCTATGGTACGCGAATTTCCACAAGTTTTCCTAGAAGAACTTCCTGGATTACCGCCAACCCGACAGGTCGAATGCAGAATCGATTTAATGTCTCAAGCTGGCCCTGTTGCTAAAGCATCTTACCGACTTGCACCAACTGAAATGCAAGAATTATTGGATAAAGGTTTTATACGACCTAGTTAGTCACCATGGGGTGCACCAGTGTTAATTGGGAAATGAAAGACGAAAGTGTTAGGATATGTTTTGATTAGAGAGAATTGAATAAAGTGACGATCAAGAGTAGGTGCTCACTTCTTCGAAGTGAACGATCTGTTTAATCAACTGCAAGGGACAATTTATTTTTAGAAAATTGATCTTAGATATAGTTATCACCTAATGAGAAATCCGAGAGGAGGACGTTGCAACAATAGCGTTTCGGACTCGCTACGGCCATTATGAATTCTTAGTTATGCCTTTCGGGCTAACAAATGCGCCGGCAGTATTCATGGAACTCATGAACCGAGTCTGTAAACTTTATTTTGACAAATTTGTCATAGCATTCATTGATGATATTTTGATATATTTGCAACGTAAAGAAGAGCACGAACGACGGTTAAGAAAATTGTGGAAATGTTAAAGCAAGAGGAGCTGTACGCGAAGTTTTCGAAATGTGATTTTGAATAAAGAAGGCATAATTCCTTGGTCATGTTATAAAGCAACAAAGATTTCACAAAGATCCAAATAAGATAGAAACCATTAAAATTGTGCCAAGCGCCGATTTTAAGTCCCCTCGATGGAGACGATGTTTTTGCCGCGTATTGTGACGCATCGCGTAAAGGGTTAGAATGCGTGTTGACGCAGTATATTAAGGTTATAGTCTATGCTTCCCGACAGTTAAAAGTACACGAGTAAAATTACACTACTCACGACTTAGAACTGGGAACGGTTATCTTCGCACTTAGAATGTGGAGACATTATCTCTACGATACGAAATGCACCATCTTCTCCGATCATAAAAGTTTGCAGCACATATTTGATTAGAAGGAACTGAATATGAGGCAACGAAGATGGGTCGAGTTGTTAAGCGATTATGACTGTGACATCCGTTATCACCCCGGTAAGGCTAACGTCATAGCCGATGCCTTGAGTAGGAAAGATCGGGGTAAGCCATTGCGAGTGCGAGTACTGGGGATGATAGTCCAGTCGAACCTTTCGGACCTGATTCGAGTCGCTCAACGTGAGGCGTTGAAAGAGGAACAATTGGAAAAGTAGGGACTTTACGACAATGAGAAGAATTTCGAACAATGCGTGGATGAAATTCTCTACTTCAAAAATTGGGTTTGGATCCCGACCCCCATGACCTGCGTGAATTAATCATGGACGAAGCGCATAGATCGAAATATTTCATACATCCGGGATCGGATTAGACTATTGATGATACGAATATCCGAAAGGATTTTATTAATGGCCGAGTTTGGAGAAAGATATGGTTACGTATGTTGGTGAATATTTAAGTTATGCAAGAGATAAGGCTGCATACCGAAAACCCTTGGGAACGCCACAACGACAGAAAATTCGCCAATGATAGTGGGAATAAATTACAATGGATTTCGGGACGCAAAATCCCAAGATATATCGAAGGCATGAGGCAAATTGGGTAATCGCGGATCGATTAACCAATCCTCGCATTTCATCCCAATCCATGACGATTACCACAATGAATTCTCGCCCAAATTCATGATGGTGAAATGGTATCTCGTCGTGGAGTACCGGTTTCAATTATCTCAGATCGAAATAGTCATCCTACTTCCAATATTGGAAGGCGGGGAAGGAAGCATCGAGAGCTTGAAGCTTTCTATGGGTGAAGTAATTATCACCAAGTTGTTAAATTGAAAATGGGCGTCAATCAAGCCATAAGATTGGAATTGATTCGAGAAACAACCAATCGGATTTATAACATTTAAGATAAGCTGAAAGCATCGTGAGATTGGCAAAGGATTTATGCCAACATTCATAGGAAACCATTGTCATTGGAACGAGGTGACAAGGCATTTTTAAGGCATCACCTTAGAAAGGTGATATGAGGTTTGCCAAAACCGAAAATAGCTCCTTAATATATTGGGCCTCATGAGATTATCTCCATGATTGGTCACTTAGTTTATTGATTAAAGTATTCCAGGGGCTAAGTACTATACATGATGTTTTGCCATGTATACGGATTGAAAATTGCCTAAGCGATGAGGCAACGAAAGTACTAGTAATAGAGGTACTCATAGAAGACATGTTTGATATCATAACTATTTCCGTAATGATAGTAGACGGGAAAACTAAACAGTTTGGACATACCAAGCTTTATTAATTAAGATTAAGTGGAATTCACAGCGAGGACCAGATTATACTTGGTAACGCGAGGATGAATTCTGAAGGAAAAACCCCCCACCTTTCTCTCGAAAGGAGATAGTGGGCGTGTAAAATTTCGGGGACGAAATTTCTTAACGGGGGGAGAATGTAACGATTCCGACGAAACCAGGTATACCCTAACCGGTAGACGTTAGTTACGTCACACGTAATGTCGGGTACACAAGTTACCATGGAAATTATACGAGAATACATGGTTCATTGTATTGATTGTACGTGAATATATAATTCACCGTATTGATTATGCGATCAAACGATCGATAGTTATTGAAACCCGAATGAATCGAGGGTTCAATTATAGACGAGATATATGATATTTAGTGATGTTACGAAGTATTAAAGCTTCGGGATTAGTGGATTAAAGCACAGAAAAAGGATTTCGATTCAATAGTACTTCGGTACGTTAAACGAAACATTTAATACCAAACCGAGCAAGAGACGATCGATCAAGCCGAAAAAGATGCGTAATAACTAATAATATGACGTTTTAAGTTAATAAATGTCATGGGTTAAGTTTTTAAATCGGTTTTATATAAAATTCAATTTTTAGACCAAAAACGACCGTTTTAGCCTCGTTTTAAGCCGAATTAGACGTTTAACCGAAAAACGAACTGAACCAGATTATCCAAAACATTATCCGGATTACGAGAATCCAAATATGTGGCCTAAAATGAAGAGGTGGGTCCCACCCCACCCCCTCACTATGTCCGATCGGACTTCACAACCCCAAAACATTTCATTTTCTTTTTTTCATCCAACTTTTCAATAAACCTCCAATTCTCTCAAGACCAAGAGCCAAAAACCGAGATTTTTGACAAGAAAAACCGAGGTAAAATTGTGTTATGTACGTGTTTATGTTCGTTTCTTGAGTGTTCTTGCAAGAAAAGGAAGTTTCCAAGTGAAAAAGGATGAAAACCCGAGATGGAAACCGATTCTTGCATGATCAAGTGATGTATACAAGTTATACAAGGGATCTTGGTCCAAGAAAGGAGTTAAAAGAGTCAAAAACGAATTTTTACGGTTAAAATCTTTGTTTTAGTATCATAACCGTAACCTTGAAAGAAATGGCTTGATCGTGAGTGTAACTTGCTTGGTATTGTGGTATGTTGTTTGTAGATTCTATATTTAGTGGTAGACAAGGCGGAAAGATGAGTTTGTAGCTTGTAGTGGCGGAAAACGAAAGGTATATTCGGTTATGTTCGGTTTTGGGAAATTTGGACAGATTGTTGATGCTTTAGAGTTAGGTCATGAAATTTTACAGAGGTGTTAAACACATGAAAATATGAGTTCTGTGAAGTTTTGGTAATTTTTGGATAAAGGATGAATATTTGATGAATTTAATGCTCGGTTTTGGTCAAAAATGGTGAAAAATAGTTAAATATCATGAAAAATTCTGGAAAATTGCAGATAAGCTTTTTATATCATGCATAAGTCACACACAAAATTTGAGGTCCATTGGAGAAGTCTAAGTAGGCTTTTCGGTTAAACGAGTTCTAGGGATTTCTAGCTCGGTTTTGGTAAAAAGGGGATGTAAAAGAAGATTTTGGTTCTGGAAAAATTACAGGGGACTATGTGGATGGCAGGGGACATCCAGGAAAAATTTGGGATTTTTCTAAGATCGTTTGGTATTTACGACATATTTAGTGTTTAAATAGTATTTAAAAATAGATAAATAAATTTTAAATATAAGAATTAATTCTGGAAATATTTTTATAGAATTCCCCACTGTTAAAAAGTGATTTGGGCAAAATTTCAAGATCCGAGGGTAAACGGATAATTAATCGTGCTAATTAGCAAACTTTTAAAGTTAAAACGCGTAAACCGGTGAAGTTCGCTTAAGCGAGCTGACTGGTGTATAAAAACCTTAAAAATGGACTATTTTCATATAATTGAGTTAAACAAGTAAAAATGAATCATCCGAAAATAATTCGGATGATTTGGGTATTTTTAACAGTTTCCGGTATGCCAACGACGGAAACGGGTCCCGCGGCCAATCGGGACGTCTAAACCGAGCTATAATTTCACATTTTAAATTAAATTATCAGACAACCACTATTTTCGGGTCGTGTGTGACCAAACTCATTTTTGAAACATAAAACGGATATTCGTGCTAGGCACGCAAAACGAGAAAACGACTAATAAAAATTGTGACCATGGAACTCTAAACGACATCACAATCTGAGTCCGGAGAAGTATTTCTGGGTTAACATTGCCCCCGGAACAGGTACAGTACTAGGTTAACAGTGTCCCCAGATGTACCGATTGATAAGGTTAAAGATTATATAACCAATAATTGTATAATAACGATCGTAGGGATCATATTACAGATTGGACGTGTTAACTGATATTGATTGTTGTTACCTGCTTGCATGTGCTAAGGTGAGTTTTCACGAGCCCCTTTTACTGAACTGTTTTAAATATTTTCCCGGGGCGGAAAGCATGTTTTTATCAAAGTGTTTAAGTACATGCTGATCGCATGGAAATAAACGTATTTATATAATGTTTATTGTACGGGAATCGTACGGTAATGAATTAAGACGGTAATTGTCTGAGTTGCTAACAGTGTAAGGCCCGAAACAGTGTTCTGGGGTAACCGAGTTCCCAGAGGTTATTAAATGTGTTCTGGGGTAACCGAGTTCCCAGAGGTTATTAAATGTGTGTTCTGGGGTAACAGAGTTCCCAGAGGTTATTAAATGTGTTTCTGGGGTAACAGAGTTCCCAGAGGTTATTAAATGTGTTTCTGGGGTAACAGAGTTCCCAGAGGTTATTGGAAGTATTATGGGGTAACAGAGTTCCCGGAGGTTAATCGATATGTTTTGGGATTAACAGAGTTCTCACTTGTGGGCTCAGCATAATTACATCGATATTATTATATTATGATATGGATTTATCATGGTTTACTTAAATTGTGAAACTCACCAACTATTCGTAGTTGACCCGTTTTCTCACATGCTTTTCAGGTACAACTAAGATAAAGTGATTGATTACGTGCTAAGTGCTTGATGTGTGTAAGGTTTGCGTGCTGGACGTTAGGATACATTATAACAGATAGAATTATGAACCGTATTGTATGATGTGTGTATCACCTAGACGGTAAAGAAAGATGAGATAATGTAATTTTGAAGTATATTAATGCATTCGGTTTTCTTTATAAACAATGTGGTTGATATCAGAGGTGTCTGTCGCATCTCGTTTACGTTTCCGCTGCGGTTACGGGGTGTTACAAGCTTGAAAATCTACTTACGAGCCGAGCTAGAGCTTTGAAAATATAGCTCGAAACGAGCCGAGCTCGAGCTCGGGCTCGGCTTGGCTCGTTTGCACCCCTATTTGTAATCCATATTTCAGGAGTTTTTTTTTTCCAAAATAGTGTTGGTTGAAAAAGTATGGGGCATTTACATATATCCCCTTGCTAAGTTACCTTATTACATATTTACCAATCCCTTAGAGCATTCTCATCCAACCCCTTATTTTGTGTGAGAGGTGTTTTTATAATTTAGAGAGTGATTTAGGGTGTTATAAGTGAAGAGTTTTTATATTTTAGAAAAAATAGTGATTTTTCTGTATATTTGAAAAGTTACTGTTTATCCCCTATAATTTTTTAATATATTTTGAGAGTAGTTGTGAGTGATGAAAAAAGAAAAGGTAATGATAAAAGGTATAAAAAGTATTATTAAATTGAAATGAAAAGAGAAAATGTAGTGAATTTTAGTGTAATTTTTGATTTAGAGATAGAGAGTAGGATGAGAATGCTCTTAAAAATCAATTTCACGTTTCCCCTCCTTAAACCACACATATTACATATATCCGCATTTCATTAAAATTAACAAATTAAATGACGGTTTTACCCTTAATGACATAATTAAATAAGTATTTGCATATATCTCCTTCCTTAAAACATCAGTTATATATCTCCTCAAGTTCAATCCAAACCGAATCGATGTAAAGACAAACATATCGAACACTATTAAACCAATTAACAATTTGACATCGAACTTTTTAATCAATAGTCAATATAAAAAAGTTTTGGATTAAATTTTTTTTACCAACAAAACAACTCAAATATAATTAAAAAAAAAGTGTGCATGCGAGGGTATGATGTGGTCTAAATTATACGTATTATTATATAAATATTCCATACTTTTAAGTGTTTTTGAGCCAAGTTTTTATTAAATATTATTATTATTTGGTTCATGTGTTCATATGTGAGTTTAATGATTTCAAGAGACAATGAACTAAAATACGGTAATTTCACTACGAGACTGATGAATGAAAAGTTTAACATGAGTTATTTAATAATAGTAGTACTATAATAATAATAATAATAATAATAATAATAATAATGTTGATGAGTGATGACTAACTTATGCTGTTGGACTTTCTTAGACAGGGCTCACTAGGTTATTTGGGGGATTCAAAAGAGCAGCAAAAGTTAATTACAAATGGACAGTAGGTTAATCAGTGGCCGTGGAAAATAATATATTATATGAAGACATATTATTATTCAATAATAAAAAAAAAAATCAGCCGTACAAAAGCAGCCACTGTCCGTTCTGATTGGTTGACTCACAAAAAGGTACTTCCATTATTATTATTATTATTATTATTATTATTAAAGTAACCTAAATGTTTTGAAAATCGGTTTTTCGATTATGGTTCCATTACAACATATCTTTTATAGTGACGAAAAAAGTTTAAGTGTGGGAATATTTAATGTGGTTTAAATTATACGTATTATTATATAAATATTCTTTACTTTTAAGTGCTTTTGAGCCAAGTTTTTATTGAATATTATTATTATTTGGTTCTTATGTTAGTTTAATGGTTTCATGAGGCAATGAACTAAAATACGGTAATTTCACTACGAGACCAATGATTGAAAAGTTTAACATGATTTATTTAATAATAGTAGTACTATAAATAATAATAATAATAATAATAAGGTTTATTGGATTTTAATAATCTCTGTTGACTAGTATTGGCCGATAATAATCCATATTCATTTTATTATCGCTAACGATCCCAAATTTAAAAAAGTTGGCCCCCAATGGTTCCCCGTTAAAAATGACTTAACAACGTTATCCTTTTTTCAGAATTACAAACTAATGTTTTAGGGTTTTTGGTCGGAAAGAGGATACGAGTTGATTTATGTAAAGCTTCGTTCAAAACGGTGCTCCAAAACGACGAAACAATGCTTCAATTCGGTTGTTTGAACTTATAATTAACAAAATTCAAGTTGTTTGGAGCATCGTTTCGAGCTAAATTTTACATCAATCGACTCGTATCCTCCTTCCGATAAAAAGCCCTAAAACATTAGTTTGAAATTCGAAAAAAAATATAAAGTCGTTATGTCATTTTTAACAGGGGACCATTGGGGGCCAATTAAATTGGGACCGCCGACGGTGATAAAATGAATAGAGATTATTATCCCAGTTAATAGGGATTATTAAAATCCAATAATAATAATAATAATAATAATGTTGATGAGTGATGACTAACTTATGTTGTTGGTTTTTCTTGGGCAGGCACCACTAGGTTATTTGGGGATTCAAGAGAGCAGCAAAAGTTAATTACAAATGGGACGTAGCCCGTAAGTTAATCAGTGGCGGTGGAAAATAATATATATTATACGAAGACATACGGTAGCGGCAATTTTGACTATTATTCAAGAATAAAAAAAAATTCAGCCGTGTAAAAGCAGCCACCGTCCGCTGTGATTGGTTGACTCACAAAAAGGTGCTTCCATTATTATTATTAGTCCTTCTTGCTTCGGTGGATTTGGACAGAAGTCTATGCCCATAGTTACCAAATTCGCTCAAGTACCGGCGAATTGCGAATTGGATTGCGATGTACCTAATCGGAGTTCGCTACGTTTCGCATTGCTCTGGTACGCCGTACCAAACAATCGAATTCGTTGTTCCAAATCATTCCGGTACGCAGCTCCAATCGATCAAAATGAGTGTTCCAAATCCAATTTCAATTTGATTCGATCGTTGTTGGTTATGCGAATTAGGTCTTGAAATTCAATTAAGGGGTATGATTATGGCGAATTAGGTCCAGAAATTCGAGTTCAATGGACATTTGTAGGGTTAAATGTTAAAAAAGTGTAATTGTAAGAAGAAGAAGAAGAAGAAGAAGAAGGAAGAAGAAGATGGATGAGAAAGAGCGACGGCTTGAACTTCTGTTTTAGTATTTTAAGGTTTTAGATAATTTAATATTAACATTCTTTACGTTTAGTCACTGAAATTTATAAACTCTTACATAAAAGCTATTAAAAAGTATAAAATTAGTTTGTTATTTTAGCAATTTACGTCCTATATTTTCACTAGTTTACATTTGATCCTTAAACTTATAATTTTATGCATAAAAAATATTAAATTAACATTATATATATACAAATTATAAATAGGTACTTTTTTATTTGGGTACATCGAACCGAACTTCATGGTACACCGTACCGGTTCGTACCGAAATGAGCCTACCCCCTTCCGTACCGAATACGTTAGCCGAATACGTTAGCCTTAATGAATTGCGTACCCGAACCGCGTACCCGTACCGGAGCGAACCTTGAATTAGGTAACTATGTCCATGCCAATAGAAAGAAACAAAAAGAAAAAGGTAGATTAATTGAAAAGGAAGCCAACGCAAGAAGTTTAAGTTTTATTCGAGTAAAGGCGTTCGGGTTCACATCTACTCATTTAAATACGATTCTTTTGGTTTAATTTTATTATTTTTACTATGAACTCCATTATTGAACTTATTTATTTTAGTTTCTTGAACATGATTATTGGCTAAACCTTTTTAACTACCTAGGTTGAGATGGATATTGATTTTGTTTGACGGCTTATTTGGTTTTGACTTGTTACACGACATGACTATTATTGAAAAGCTTTATATAATTTGATCTTGTATGTGTTAAAATATTGTCCCAAAAGTTGCCTTTATCGATGGGTTTGTTTAAAATATTGCCACGGAAGAAGAGTTATGACTTTTCTGATTGGTATTTAAAGCCCGTCGACGCGAATGCGAAAGCGCCGTATGCAACGGGTTTGTAAGGGACGACTATTGCTTTTGATTCCGCGTATGACTTTGATTGATTGATTGTGTGTTGTTCGATTAGGGTTCTACGTTTAGTTCATAGACTTGGTGTTTTTGATCTATTTGTGGTTAGCGCGACCATAGGAATCTTTTATGCAATTAATTATTAAAATTCAATAGGTTCACCTTCCTTGTGATCGAGATAGGGAGTCGGTTTGTCTCGTTTCTTTTGTACGGCTAGGTTAGAATTGCGCCAGAGCGAGTTTTGGTCTTGCCTGGTTTAGATATGTGTGCGAATAGGTGTCCTACATCAAGTTAGATATTGCTACCCCTTTATCCATAGAGTTGCTAGTACCAATTTTTAGCAGGTTTTCTGTCGTTGAGTCCGAGAGGAGATGTGTTATTAGGGTACCTTAGTAATCTTTAACCCGGTAAGTTAATTCAATCTTCTTAGTTTCGTAAGGGTTAGTTGGTGAGACCGAGAGGTGATCTAGCGAATCTAGTGAGCCTTACTTGATTTATTTATTTTTAAGATCCCGATGTTGTGTGATTAGTTAATTCCATTAGCCGCTGAACTGTCAATAGGATTCTTGCCTAGGTAGTCGTTTCTCCATATTCGTTAAAACCTCGTTAGTGCCGTTAAGTTTTCTCATTAGTTTCGTTAAGTTAAGTAAGTTAGTTAAATTAGTTTAAATTAATTAAAATAAAAATAAGAAAGATAAAAAAGTTAAATATTTTTATTAGGCAATACTTAGTTAGGGTTTAGTATCCGAACCACCTTACGTGTCCTTGAGTTCTATATCCGAACTTCCTTAGCTCTTTACTACACGCGACCAGTACAATTGCCGATTATGTGAACTAGATTAGGTTGTTTGTTTTGTTAAAGCTTAGTTGCGAATCGTTTTATTATTTATATATATTTTCTCATATCAGGGCGGGATTCAAAGGGAAAAGTGGTGGTAGTCATTTATGGCGGTGATGAGATGGCCAGAAGCTTGCCAGAAAAATCGAGTTTGCCGGAAGTAGGTTGGAGAAGATGATTTTATGGTGTGGGTTAACTTTATAATTACTAATATAACTTTGTTTTTTAATTAATTTATTAATAGTACAAGATATGGGTAACTTGGTAATTTTATATAAAAGGGGGAAATATGTAATTGCTTATTTAGGTGTAGAGAAATATGTAATTGCTTATTTAAGTAAGGGAAAATATGTAAAAATCCTAAAAAGTATTTACCACTTTGGTGTTTTTTAAAAAATATTTGCCAAACTAGTGTTTGTTGATTTTTTTTTTTACCATTTTAGTGTTTTTCACTTATTTTGTATCCACCTTACACTTTTAAATTTAAATTTTCTATTTTTATCTAGTTTTTATTTTCTTTTATCATATTTCTTATAATTATTAATATGATAAATTTAACAACTTTTTTTTATATATATTGTTTTCTCAATCAACCTTTTCTTATTTTTTTAGTAACTCGTTCTATTTTTTTTAATTTCTTTTCTTGTTTGGTTTTTTTTTTGTTTTCAAATATTTTTTTGTCTTTCTTTTTAAATATATTCATTTTACGAATTTTATTTTTGGGTTTAGTTTCGTACCGTAACGAACCTAATTGATATCGATCGAGTTCGTGTTAAATAGCTACTATAATGTCTGGGCTTACAAACTGTCCGGGTTTTACTGATTTAAATTGTTATTTTATTTTGTTTTAAATATGTGCATTTTATAAGTTTATATCCGATATCGTAAAAAAACTGACTGATAATGATCAAATTTGCGTTGAATAGCCGCTGCGCTCCTAGTTGTTACCAACGCCTGAAATTTTGCTATTTTTTATAATAAATATGATAATTTTACGAATTGGTTTTAGGTTTTGTTCTGGTAGCGTAACGAACATAACCGATACCAACTGAATTCTTGCCGAATAGTCGCTGTAACGCCTGCGTTTTACCAACGTCTGGTGTTTACAGATTTTTGTTTGGATGTTTTTTTTAACATGAACATTTAAGCGGGTAATTACACATTTTCTTTTTTAATTATAAGAAAAGATTTAGAAAGAGTTAGCAAAAATATATAAATGTTGACCGTTAAAAAAATTAAAATTTTTTTTTTTATAAAAATATATAATATAATATAAAATTAGATAATAGATTAACCAAATCCAAATGAAAAGCAAATAATATGTTGACTCGTAAAATGAATATAATTAAACAAAAAGACAAAAAAATATATATTTGAGGAAAAAAATCAAATAAGTAAAAATCAAAAGAAAAGATTTAGAAGGAGCAAGTAAAAAATAAGAAAAGGTTGAATGAAAAAAATAAGTTATTGGATTTATCAGATAATAAATGTATAAGAAATATGAAACAAAAATAAATAATAAATTAACTAATAGAAAACTAGATTTAAAAGTAAAAAGTGAATAAAAATAAATGAAAAACACCAAAATGATAAATATTTTTTTTCCACCAACACTTGTTTGGTAAATAGTTTTTTATCAACACTAAAATGGTAAATACTTTTTCTCCCAACACTAGTTTGTGAAAAACTCAGAAAACTAGGTTTAAAAGTAAAAAGTGAATAAAAATAAATAAAAAACACCAGAATGGTAAATATTTTTTTCCACCAACATTTGTTTGGTAAATACTTTTTTATCAACACTAAAATGGTAAATACTTTTTCCCCAACACTAGTTTGGGAAAAAACTTCATATTTCAGAAGGGACGAAAAGGTCTTTGTAACATTCGTTACTTTTCAAACCCGAAAACCTGACCTATTTTAATTTTTAGGTTTTGTTTATAAATATATATATCTCAAGTTTTGTTTAATGTATTTTATATTCGTCGATTTCTATTGAATTCGTTAAATCAACCCGATTTATCGTTTACATGAATTCTTATTAGTCGTTCATCAA